>NC_045165.1:2773464-2785964 GCF_900700415.2 Clupea harengus
CAACACAGGGGCAGAGAGTGAAGCCTTAAGTGAATACACCACATAACTATGACTCCTCCTCACCCCACGGTCAAATCTGATCCCTTTAGGTTGCTGAAAACAGCCAGTAACACAAACACAGCGCTGTACCCACTATGCCATCACTCGTTCCTTACCATGCAGAACTATTTCATTTCCTCGTTTCAAACTAAGACAGCCGAGTTCAACTTGTATAACTATGACAGCTGTCCTGTTATCAGCTGCATACGATCAGAGGTTCAGCTCTCGGATTGTTCTACTGATCTACACAACGCTAAAACGGTATTCAATGCTAATGATGTTTGCGGATATATCCAACATTTGCATAAATAGCCAACTTCTCCTCTTACAGTTCCCTTTTCTTTATCTCGAACGCAAAGCAGATCATGGTTAACGGTACGGTTAACACAGGGGTCGAGGTTGAAGTCTGACCGATATGTACACACACAGGACACGTACACACACAGGACACACACACACACACACACACACAGGACACACACAGACACACACACAGGACACGTACACACACACAGGACACACACAGACACACACACAGGACACACACCAGTGCTTTGTTTAGGCAGCAGAACCCTTTGCACAGCCAGAGATGCAGACTATCTCCTGATGTTCACACCGTTTCTGACCATGTGATTTTTTAAAAATATTTTCCACTGTTTTTCCACTGCTGCCTATGTTCCCTTTCGGATTGCGTACTGCAGCTTTAATATTGCATCCTGCGGCTTTAATATTGTCTAATGTACCTTTAATATTGCATAATGCAGCTTTAATATTGCATAATGCAGCTTTAATATTGCATTCTGCAGCTTTAATATTGTGTAATGCAGCTTTAATATTGCATAATATTAATATTAATATTGGCACTCTGAGATTCTTCTGAATGAAGAGTGCGTTACAAATCAAATGAATTATTATTATTATTATTATAATGCAGCTTTGATATTGTGTACTGCAGCTTTAATATTGTGTACTGCAGCTCTAATATTGTGTACTGCAGCTTTAATATTGCGTAATGCAGCTTTAATATTGCATAATGCAGCTTTGATATTGTGTACTGCAGCTTTAATATTGTGTACTGCAGCTTTAATATTGTGTACTGCAGCTCTAATATTGTGTACTGCAGCTTTAATATTGTGCAGGGATGCGAGAGGTCAGGGGTCAGGGGTCATCTATGTAGTAGATGGAGAGTGCGGGGATGTGAGAGGTCAAGGGTCAGGGGTCAGAGCTCACCTATGTAGTAGATGGAGAGTGCGGGGATGTGAGAGGTCAAGGGTCAGAGCTCACCTATGTAGTAGATGGAGAGTGCGGGGATGTGAGGGGTCAGGGGTCAAGGGTCGGGGCTCACCTATGTAGTAGATGGAGCCATTGTTGCAGCCCAGCAGCAGGAAGGAGCCGGCCGTGTCACAGCTGGTGATGGGCACCACGTCCTGCACCTGCCACATGCACAGAGGACACAGGGTCAGAGGTCACTCAGGGGTCACTCAGGGGTCACTCAGGGGTCAGAGCCTTTGCCACAGGTCACCTGTGTCTGCAGCTCACAGAGCTAAGCATTGTGGGCGGTCTGTGTTTGTTGTTAGGCTGCTCTGGACATGGTTACTGCCCAGTGTGATTTAAACTACGCCACTTGCAATACATTCTTAAAACATTCTTCTCATAACTGAAATTAACAGCATTTTGTATGATTTCATTAACTGAACAATGAATGAATTCACTTTACATTAGATCACATTTGACCTCACGGTTGTATATGTGGAAAACACAAAGGCTAAAACACCAAGACTAGACTTGGATTTTTACTGGGGCTATCTATCAATTTAAACAGCACCTCCATTCTTAATGTATTTTAGTATATTTTAATCCAGGACTAGACCTAATCCCCACAGATGATTCACACCCACTAATCTTAATGCTGGGGGCAGGCCGAGTCCTCTGATTGGTGGAGAGGGTGGGGGACGCACCTGCCAGTGTTGAGTGACAGCGTTCCACACTCCGACTTTTCCCGTGTGACTGGTGGCCACCAGCTGACTCCCGATGAAGAAGAGAGAGTCCACTGGCACCCCTAGACTGAACACACCTGCACCCCAACACACACACACACCGCACAGATTACACACAGGTACTAAACACACCTGCACCCCAACACACACACACACCGCACAGATTACACACAGGTACTGAACACACCTGCACCCCAACACACACACACCGCAGATTACACACAGCTACTGAACACACCTGCACCCCAACACACACACACACCGCACAGATTACACACACCGCACAGATTACACACAGCTACTGAACACACCTGCACCCCAACACACACACACACCGCACAGATTACACACACCGCACAGATTACACACAGCTACTGAACACACCTGCACCCCAACACACACACACACCGCACAGATTACACACAGCTACTAAACACACCTGCACCCAACACACACACAGCACAGATTACACACAGGTACTGAACACACACACACCGCACAGATTACACACAGGTACTGAACACACACACACCGCACAGATTACACACACCGCACAGATTACACACAGCTACTGAACACACCTGCACCCCAACACACACACACACCGCACAGATTACACACAGCTACTAAACACACCTGCACCCCAACACACACACAGCACAGATTACACACAGGTACTGAACACACACACACCGCACAGATTACACACAGGTACTGAACACACACACACCGCACAGATTACACACACCGCACAGATTACACACAGCTACTGAACACACCTGCACCCCAACACACACACACACCGCACAGATTACACACAGCTACTGAACACACCTGCACCCCAACACACACACACCGCAGATTACACACAGCTACTGAACACACAGCACAGATTACACACAGCTACTGAACACACCTGCAGCCCAACACACACCGCAGATTACACACAGCTACTGAACACACCGCACAGATTACACACCGCTACTAAACACACCTGCACCCCAAAACACACAGCTACTAAACACACTTGCACAGATTACACACAGCTACTTAACACACCTGCACCCCAAAACACACAGCTACTGAACACACCGCACAGATTACACACAGCTACTGAACACACCTGCACCCCAACACACACACCGCACAGATTACACACAGCTACTGAACACACCTGCATAGATTACACACAGCTACTGAACACACCTGCACCCCAAAACACACACCGCACAGATTACACACAGCTACTGAACACACCGCACAGATTACACACAGCTACTGAACACACCTGCACCCCAACACACACACACCGCAGATTACACACAGCTACTGAACACACCGCACAGATTACACACACCGCACAGATTACACACAGCTACTGAACACACCGCACAGATTACACACACCGCACAGATTACACACAGCTACTGAACACACCGCACAGATTACACACACCGCACAGATTACACACAGCTACTGAACACACCGCACAGATTACACACACCGCACAGATTACACACAGCTACTGAACACACTGCACCCCAAAACACACACAAGACAGACCAGAGCCAGAGAGACACTAGCCGAGTTATAGACAGTCACACACACACACACCTATTTCATTCCCGTTGCCTCCATCCTGGATGCTCCACAGGATGATGCTGCTCTCAGAGGCCGCCGCCACCATCTTGTCTTTGTCGCCATGGGGACCACCGACCACCTTAGCGTTCAGAGCCACGCGCTCGATTGGCCAGTCCAGGTAGGGGCTGGAGAACACCTGCTGCCAACCTGACGACTCCTTGATCCTAGACACACACACACACGCACGCGCGCACATACATACATACACACACACACACACACACACACACACACACACGCACACACAGACACACACACACACACACACACACACGCACACACGCACACACACACAAATGTAGGAAAGCAGACACAAACATTAAATAGATATAGATATATAGACATCAAACAGATACACAAAGACACACACGCATATATAGAAACACACAGAAACACACACACACACACACACAAGAAAAAGTAGGAAAACATACGTACATTCAACAGATATAAACAGATACACAAAAGCACACAGGCATATACACACACTAACATATTTATTTATCTCTTTTCCAATGAATCAGACGTAGGAACTAAACAGGAGTTAACAAACCTGTAACAAATGACGAAGTGTGCATAGGCAACAACAATCCAGTTATGGTGGCCAGCCACGATCAGCACCTTCCTCGGATCCACAGGATACCCTGAGGAGGCAAAGCGTCAGCAAACACACTCAGACCGGGTGCTTGGTCATTCGCAAACACACTCAGACCGGGTGCTTGATCATTCACAAACACACTCAGACCGGATGCTTGGTCAAACACAAACACACTCATTCGCAAACACACTCAGACCGGGTGCTTGGTCATTCACAAACACACTCAGACCGGGTGCTTGGTCATACACAAACACACTCATTCGCAAACACACTCAGACGCAAACACACTCAGACGCAAACACACTCAGTCGCAAACACACTCAGACCGGGTGCTTGATCATTCACAAACACACTCAGACCGGGTGCTTGATCATTCACAAACACACTCAGACCGGATGCTTGGTCATACACAAACACACTCATTCGCAAACACACTCAGACCGGGTGCTTGGTCATTCACAAACACACTCAGACCGGGTGCTTGGTCATACACAAACACACTCATTCGCAAACACACTCAGACGCAAACACACTCAGTCGCAAACACACTCAGACCGGGTGCTTGGTCATTCGCAAACACACTCAGACTGGAAGCTTGGACATTCGCAAACACACTCAGACTGGAAGCTTGGACATTCGCAAACACACTCAGGCGCAAACACACTCAGACGCAAACACACTCAGACCGGATGCTTGGTCATACACAAACACACTCAGACGCAAACACACTCAGACCGGGTGCTTGGTCATACACAAACACACTCAGACGCAAACACACTCAGACCGGATGCTTGGTCATACACAAACACACTCAGACGCAAACACACTCAGACCGGGTGCTTGGTCATACACAAACACACTCAGACCGGGTGCTTGATCATTCTCAAACACACTCAGAGCGGATGCTTGGTCTTTCGCAAACACACTCAGACCGTCATCTTGGTCATTCGCAAACACACTCAGACGCAAACACACTCAGACGCAAACACACTCAGACCGGGTGCTTGGTCATACACAAACACACTCAGACCGGGTGCTTGATCATTCGCAAACACACTCAGACCGTCGCCTTGGTCATTTCCATACATGCTGATGATCCCTATAAATCTATTGGATGAGGTCTCTAAGCATAACTCGGCACAAACTGAAAGGTTATGTCTAATAGTGAATCATACTGTACACTGAATGCTTCTATACACTGCATGAACATTGCTTCTGTTTTGGTCCATTTCCAGTCTAAGTAAAGTACTCTAAACATTTGTCCCGGAAATGCACCACATCTATTCTGATGACTAACAGAAATTGCCATTAAGATGATATCAAGTACTCTGACTGGTTGTTATTTGATTTAGTCAACTCTGATTGGCTGTTCTTTCCATTCTCTCATTTCTCATTGGCTGCTGGATTAGATTGTCTCATCTCTGCCCTCACATGACTGCAGTAATGCAGCCCTGTAGGCCTCACAAAGAGGACATCTCTGTTCCACATAAAAGGCCTTTCACAGATCACCTCCACACACACACACACACACACACACACACACACACTCACACACTCACACACACACACACTCAGTCACACACACACACACACACACACACACTCATCCATTCACACACACACACACTCAGTCACACACACACACACTTATCCATTCACAAACACACACACACAGAGAGAAACACTCCCCTCTCACCCCCTCCCCTTTCTTTTCCCACAATCCCTTGCTGCTGCTGCTGCTGCTCGTCTACCAACTCCAAATGCCTCATGCAGGAGACATGTCGGCTCTCTGCTAGCCACATGCTATTTTCCAAAACCATGAACACAACAATGCCACTGTCTGATAGCTATGTTATTTTCTGAGGTGACAGTCCAAAACCATGAACACAATAACGCCCCTGTCTGATAGCCACGTTATTTTCTGAGGTGACAGTCCAAAACCATGAACACAATAACGCCACTGTCTGATAGCCACATGTTATTTTCTGAGGTGACAGTCCAAAACACAATAACGTCACTGTCTGATAGCCACATGTTATTTTCTGAGGTAACAGTCCAAAACGATGAACACAATAACGCCACTCTCTGATAGCAGCATGTTAGTGACCAACCCTATGAGCATAATGGCACTCTGTACTGCGATATGCAGCCAGCAGCCTAATGCCTTCCAGCAAAGACCAGCCCCAAAAGCCTCAGACACATTCACCACCTGTCTAACCCTAGAGATGAAACCTGTCTGCCTGTCTAACCCTAGAGATGAAACCTGTCTGCCTGTTTGACCCTAGAGATGAAACCTGTCTGCCTGTTTGACCCTCCAGATGAAACCTGTTTAACCCTCCAGATGAAACCTGTTTAACCCTCCAGATGAAACCTGTCTTCCTGTTACCATCAGCCTAAATGCCAATACAACAGTGCAGTAGAGAAAAAACAACAACAACTTAAACTATTCAGTGTTTTGTTTGGAAGCCTCTCTCTCTCTCTCTCTCTCTCTCTCTCTCTCTCTCTCTCTCTCTCTCTCTCTCACCTAGTCGCTGGGGTGCGTCTGCACCTGAGGGTCCAGGCAGGCCTGTTTGTCTGCAAGGTCTGGGGCCCCCTCCCTCGGCCCCCCCGGGCCCCTGCCGCTCCTCAGGGGCCGCTGATGTTGCTACTGCCGCTGATGTTGCTACTGCTGCTGTTGTTGCACTGCTGCTCTTACGTGGTGGGACTGCTGTAGAGACAGAGGGGAGACACCAGACGCTACTCAACAGCTGCTGACAGGTGTGTGTGTGTGTGTGTGTGTGTGTGTGTGTGTGTGTGTGTGTGTGTGTGTGTGTGTGTGCGTGTGCGTGTGCTCACAAGATAAAACAGACTGGAACAGGTGCAAGTGTGTGGTGACAGCACAGAACAGACTGTGACAGATGTGTGTGCTCGTAACAATGAATGGACTTGGAGTGTGTTTGTTAGTGTGTGTGTGTGTGTGTGTGTGTGTGTGTGTGTGTGTGTGTGTGTGTGTGTGTGTGCTCATTACAATGGGACCGGTGTCTCTGCATACTAGGAATGTTGAGTGCCTGTGTTAGTCATCAATTCAAGCTCTTGTTGGTTAAGATAGTTTCCTAATTAGTTTCCTCCAGATCCCCCTTCCCTCTCTAGGAGAGTTACCTGGAGGTGGCAGGTATCCATGGAACAGCACACTGCCACACGACGACCGCTCCAGCTCCTCACACAGCAACAGTCGCCGCACTGCACCATGGCGACAAGAAAACAACATCAACAAACCACAGGTCATCAAAAGCTTGAAAGGGTGAAAAACAAGTCAGCCTACTTTTAAAAAGTCACCTCTATGAACGAAGCTCCCGCTAAATGTAACCTGCGTTGTGCGGACAAGCACAGCCCCACACCAGACTCGAACTCCCAACCTCAGACATGGGAAACGGGACGTCTCTTAAAGAAGGCTAAACCCGTGGCTGCTAGCGTCTGTCGCTAGGACGTCTCTTAAGGAGGCTAAACCCATGGGTGCTAGCATCTGTCGCTAGGCCGTCCCTTAAGGAGGCTAAACCCATAGGTGATGGCGTCTTTTGCTAGGCCATCTCTTAAGGAGGCTAAACCCATAGGTGATGGCGTCTGTCGCTAGGCCGTCTCTTAAGGAGGCTAAACCCCTAGAAACTGGCGTCTGTCGCTAGGACGTCTCTTAAGGAGGCTAAACCCATGGGTGCTAGCATCTGTCGCTAGGACGTCTCTTAAGGAGGCTAAACCTATGGGTGCTAGCATCTGTGGCTAGCACGTCTCTTAAGGAGACTAAACCCTAGCATCTGTCCCTTAAGGTGTCGGGGAGGCAGGTTTACTCACTGCACAGCTCTATACACGCTGGCTACTGTTAGACTAGGGAGGAAGCTGAAACACATGGGTGCTAGCGTCTGTCACTAGCACGTCTCTGAAGGTGTCGGGGAAGTGAGGTTTACTCACTGAACAGCACTGCACCCTCTGGCTACACACACACACACACACACACACACACACACAGACAGAATGGACAGCTAGAGGACCATGAGGAGCAATTTGCTGAATTCGACAAAAAGTGTGTTGGATTAGAGTTGCGGACTGCACCTTTAAGAACACAGTGAAAGTAGCTCAAACAGCTACACACACACACACACACACACACAGCATCTCCTTTGCATGAGGGCCAGTGTGCTTCAGCTAGTGGATGGTCATATTTGATTAGAGGGATCACATGATGTCTGCAGTGAGGCTGAGTGGGGGCCATTACACACACACACACGGAATGGTCTGCAGTGAGGCTGAGTGAGATCTAAGAGCCCTTACACACACACACACACACACACACGGAATGGTCTGCAGTGAGGCTGAGTGAGATCTAAGAGCCCTTACCTAATGGGGTTATCCCATAAAATTCTGCCTCATGCCGCAGGATGTTTATATTCACACCCCTATGAGAGGGAAACAAGAGCTGGACTCAGTTACCCTGAAGAGAACGTAAAACACACACACACACACACACACACACACACACACACACACACACACACACACACACACACACACACACACACACACACACACACACACACACACACACACACACACTGATCGCACATATGAAAAGCCCATATGAACATGTAAGGGTGGTTACCGTACCGCAGGTCGAGTTCTTTAGTCCGAAGAAAGTTCAGAATTGGTGCAAACGCTGTTGGGTCCCTGTCAATGAATATCTGAAAGAGAGAACACCATAAATAACTGATGCTGATCGGGCAGACGTACAGTACCTGTCAAAAGTTTGGACACACCTTCTCATTTTTGGAGAAGTTTTTTCTTTACTTTTATTATTTTCTACATGGTAGATAACACTTTTTTTGTTTAGTACATCATTCCATATGTGTTCCTTCGTAGTTTAAATGTATTCAGTATTAATCTACAATGTAGAAAATAATAAAAGTAAAGAAAACACTTCTCCCAAAAATGAAAGGTGTGTCCAAACTTTTGACTGGTACTGTACGAGGACGTGTGCAAACAGTCAGTATGTTTATGGATCAGTGATCAGGTTGCCATGAGCCAGTTGGATCTCCATATTGGATCAATACTTACAGCTCCAGTTTCATCCCTTAGAGTTGAGATTCTCCCACTGAGCAAGCTGCAACAACAGAGAACACAGACCTCAGTTAGTGTGTGTGAGAGAGAGAGAGAGAGAGAGAGAGAGAGAGAGAGGTGAGACAGAGAGAGAGAGAGAACAATAGGACAGAACACAGACAGTTAGAGAGAGAGAGAGAGAGAGAGAGGAGAGAGAGAGAGAGAGAGAGAGAGAGGTAAAACAGAGAGAGAGAGAGACAGGGAAAACAATAGGACAGAACACAGACCTTAGTTAGTAAGAGTTTAGTGTGAGAGAGCAAAAGAGAGAGACAGAGACAGAGACAGACAGACAGAGAGAGAAAGAGAGACAGAGAGAAAGAGAGAGAGCACAATAGGACAGTACATAGTCAGAGAGAGAGAGAGTGATGACGAGAGGGAAGGGGTTAAGCATATGCCAGGATGTGGAAGTTTAGGACGTGCTCTGCTAGACTGCTCTGCTAGACTCTGCTAGTCTTCATAGTAAGAGGGGCTTGATGGGAGAGCATGCAGGGGACTAAACATATGGCAGTGTAGGTCTTGTGCCACAGGATGGCAGAGCTTAAGGCATACTCTGCACACATGCCACACTACAGAGAAACACACAAAGACACTGACGTGTTAATGACAACTTTAATATGTAAACAGTGGTAACAGTTCCTGTGTGTGTGTGTGTGTGTGTGTGTGTGAGAGAGAAGGATTTTACCTTGAAAAGAAAGAGTCTGGAATCCACATAAGGGTCTGCCTGGAGGTGCTAAACCTGTAGACGACAGAAGGTATGGTAAGATATGGTGCAGGATGAGTGTGTAGGAGATCACAGCGTGAGTGTGTGTGATATAATGGTGAACAAGTGAGTGTGTGTGATATAATGGTGAACTCCAGTGTTTCCAGACACCCAGGTCGGTCATGAGGTGTTTTAACACCTTTCCTCCTTCCTCTCTACTTCATCCATGATGCATGCAGGGTACACTATTCTGGCTAACCACACCAATGCTTTTAGGACATAATAAGGTTATGGTAGGTGATGACATAAACATCCATCAAGGGCGTATCATTCCAGTGATGCCATACAAATGTGGTCTCCCCCCCCCCCCCCCCCCCCCCCTTCTGGTTAAACCCCCCTCTATTTGCGTGGTGTAGTATGTCAACATTTCTACCGCGGTCATTTAAATGACAGCGCTTGGGAGCTGATCTGAAGACAGCAGAGAGATCACACATGTTTATGGGTATATCGGCACAGAGCGGTATCCGGTCTCTGCGGTCGTTCGGAGTAAAAGGACAGTCATCTGACACGGCTTATGTTACAGCAGGGACGAACCGCAGCTTATCTTTTACCAGCGCTGTATTGTCAACTTTGTTTGTGTGCAGCATTAGGCCTAGACTACCTCGTACGTGTCATCATTGTACTCTCCGTTGGTCTCTCCATTGCTAGGTAATTGTATTTGCCATGTAGGCTACTTGGTATCAAGAGTGCGCTAAACTGTAGGCTAAATATCCGATATCGATCAATTTGCCCCAAAGGGAAGAGTCAACATAGCCTAACTTTATAAACATGTAAAAAGAGGATGTATGTTGATTCTATTATGAACACAGCTGACTCAGTGAAAGTATTTTGCATGTTGAGATTCCTGAGTTTATTGAGAGACACATTTGACAGCGTCTACTGTCATAGGCTACTGCTGCTCGAAAGCTAGCTCTGTGGTGAGTCCAGAGTTAAATCCGCATTTTGTCGCTAATCCTCCATATTTTGACGCATTTGTGATTAAACTGATTGAATAATACCAAACTGTTGTCTGCAGCCAAATACGACTTCAAGTAGCCTAGGTTAGTGTTTTGTGAGGAATCTGTCAGGAATTGCACGGTAAGTTAGATCAATAACAAAACCACGTGCTGCTGACAGAAAATGTCAAATATTTGGGTAATTGGTGTTATGCAAATTCCTTCAACTACAAACAGTCGCAAGTTCCAAGTGTTTCAACAACATAGGTGACTGGTAAACCTGCAACAAATGGCAACATGTTTTCCCTGAACGGGACAGGGACTCCGTAGGCTACACCCCCGATAGAGACAGCCCTACCGATCCAATTCTCTTACGGCTCTGTACAATGTCAGGGCCTGTGTCCATCGTGTGGTCAAGGACCTCCATACTCAAGGATAACGTAGGTTAGCAACCAGCTTCATTAGACTATAAGAAAACACGATAAATGCGCATAACACTTGCCTCGTTCCGCCGACGTTGAGTTGAATAATTTCGCCCATCCCAGGCGTAACACTGTTGCAAACCCCTGCCATGCTGTTTATCTCGTCATTGACGGTTGCTGTCGATTCTGTCAATTTGTGTCCAGTTTGTTTACGTATCGAGCTTCTCGGACGTTACTCGAATTTTTCTTCACGACCCACCGCCCCCATGAAAACACTCCGCCTCACTCCTCCTTCGAAGCGGCGGGATATGAGTACGTAGCTCGTAAACACAGTCTCGCCATGTCTGAAATTGGTCACTATTTATGTTTCATAAAGACTGGTTAACCGTGGGCGACTGGAGATCTTGAGAAGCCCCTTCTTCGCTTGGCGGTGGGGTGGAGGCTGCTGCTGGGCTAGCCTGGTGAGCAGCGATGCTAAGGTCTGGAGCAGCAGCCAATCCGACAACGTCATTCCTTTCTCGTGGCTGCAGCCCCGCCTTGCATTTTGGGTAGGCGAGACAACATTCGCGTCTAACCTCTGCGGAATCCAATTGAGTAGTCGTCTTAATCCCAGAGTAACAGTATGGTGATTCATTGTACACAATGGCATACGATTTACTGGAGGAGATTAAGCAATTGGCCACTGTTCCCTAAGAGAACAAAGAAATAGTGTTCTTCCAGTTAGCCTATAATTTACACACTGTTTTGATTCAGATACAAATTCCATAAATATCTTGTGTCTGTTATAGCCTATATGTTGTAGGCTACATGTTTTAAAAGCTGTTTAATCAGTAGGCTGTTTGACAGTCAATTAAACAGGTTACTTTTGAAGTGTTCTAATGTCAGACTATTGTGATCCACCTTCTCCATACCTTCATCTCTTCAACATTTAGATTTTAATTTGAACAATTCATTGCCACTTCATGGATGCATAGTATATTGTAC
>NC_045165.1:2793464-2815964 GCF_900700415.2 Clupea harengus
TGTTCTATAGTTCTCTGTTCTGTTCTGTTCTAGCTCTGTTCTGTTCTGCTCTGTTCTATAGTTCTCTGTTCTGTTCTGTTCTAGCTCTGTTCTGTTCTAGCTCATGTCTCAGCTCTGTTCTGTTCTGTTCTAGCTCTGCTCTAGCCCAGACCCGCTCCAGTCAGCTGCTGTGTACCTCAGGCTTTTTTGCATCAGGTTGTGTGCACACACAGGTCCTCCTGTTCCTCCTTGTGTTTTCATTGGCATCTGTCTGTCTGTCTGTCTGTCTGTCTGTCTGTCAGCAAGATTGTCTGTCTGTCTGTCTGTCTGTCTGTCTGTCTGTCTGTCTGTCTGTCTGTCTGTCTGTCTGTCTGTCTGTCTGTCTGTCTGTCTGTCTGTCTGTCTGTCTGTCTGTCTGTCTGTCTGTCTGTCAGCAGGATTGCACAAAACCGAGCCGGCCTTGTCATGAAACTTGGCGGAGAGGTGTACCATGGGCCAAGGAAGAACCCATTACATTTTGGAGCGACTCAACAGCAAGGGGCAGCTCCAGGATTTTTTTTTTCACTTTTCTTTTTGCTGGGCATTGGGTCCTGGCGGGGGTATGCGCTCTCCGAGGCCCCCTCTAGTTCCTGTTGTGTTTCTGCCCGTTGACCAACAACATGCACAAACATCCTTATAATTTCCACGCTTTATTAATGATCTCTAATGGCTGCTGTTCCTGTTTTTCCTCCCCTACAGCTTTAATCTCTGTATGGTTCAGTTTACACATTGGGGGATGATGTGGGCTCTGTTCCTCTGTTCTCAAATAAAACACACATCCTCTTATTTCAGTGTTATCAGATAAAACACACATAATTACTAAAATGATTAAAAGCTTCAATGCAAATTATGGCGAAATGCACATGAACGTCGAGTGATGAGGGAACGTTCAGAATTAGGCTACCCGATTGTATTTCACGAGCAGGAGCACTGTGTACATGAATACTTAGGGGAACAGCCTAGTTTACACCGCAGGAAACCTTTAATTATTAATAGGAGCAGAACGAGGCCGAAAGGATCATATTAACATAGAATGACCTTTGTTTCGACAGGACCGCCCACTTCCGCCTCACAGGTAAGTTACGTGACGTCACACGGGTGGTAACATGAGGAAGGAGTTAAACGCGGTCAGATTTTAATTAAGTTTTTATTGGGTTAAAACCAAAACCTGGCCCATTTCAGAATACGGCCGTGACTTTATTACGTTTTAGGCATGTGTGGCTTTGGTAAGTTGACTTTACCTGGACTGAATCCTCTGTATTGAAAATGTATTTTGCAGCGCAAGAAAAGACTGCGTTTTTTTTTCATCCAACAACTAACGTTAGTCAGCTACGGCCAGTTGTCTTGGCAATTCAGTTAGTTGTTTTTGGCTTTATAATTAATTAAAGAAGACATATTTCACTATGTCTATGTTGAATAGAAGGAAACGATATGAATAGGTGAAAATGATCCGAACAGTGACTATTTATCATTGTTTTCATAGCTGAAGATGTTGAATTAAATACTCAAATTATCTTCTCACCGTAGCTCATATCTTTGCCCTGCCTGTATTAAAATGAAACGTTGTGCTGTAGTTACGTGGTAATGAAAGGCCATACACTAAAACATGTACGCCTAACGGGGAATGTGTCTCTTTTTTTCTTTCTCTTTGAACAGATAAGGAGAAGGGGCCGGGCCGGCTCATGAAGAAGGGCATTACACTCATCCTGGTGGGCCACATCAACTTTATTTTGGGAGCCATCGTGCACGGCAGTATCCTGCGCCACGTCTCCAAACCCAACGATGAAATCACTACAGAGTACACGGCAGTCAACATCATATCCGTGACTTCAGGGCTGCTAGTGAGTTATCACATTTACACTGTTGCCCCCGGTGATGGGTTAGACTAGTGAGTTATCACACATCACATGTACACTGTTGCCCCCGGTGATGGGTTAGACACCTATCATGTTTTTGAATGTATAGCGAGGCTTTACTAGGACTAGATAGATAGATGGATACTTTATTAATACCGACCGGAAATTTAGGTCATCCATAGTAGTTTATACACTTACTCACAGACATACATACATAAATCACATACACATAGGGGGAACATGTTCACAGGGAGTGGGGTGTTGACTAAACAAAGCCTCTCTGCGTTCCAGAGCATCATCTCTGGAATCATTGCGATATTGGTGTCAAGAAATCTGCCCGTTTGGAAGCTGGTAAGTTGTCTTTGATCTAATAAAATAATCTCATATTTTATTACAATTTTTTTTTCTTGATTTAGTGGTTTTGTTGGTGTTCCTTCTCTCTCTCTGTTGTTGCCTGTACAATGCAATGAAGGGCAGGCTGAACAAAAAGTGACTTAATGTCAGTATGACCTACAGCAGTGACCCTACATATCAGTGTGTGACGTGTGTTGGACCAGTGTGTCAGAAGTGTCAGTGTATATTCATAGCATTGGCAGATACCGTTTACATCAGAATATCTGACCTAGCCCTGTATACAATTCAGGCAGTGTTTCTTAAAGGTACAGTGTGTAAAATTTCGGGGGACATATTAGCAGAAATGGAATATAGTATTCATATAGTTTTCATTAGTGTATGATCACCCGTAATTACAAATTGTGTTTTCGTTAGCTTAGCATGAGCCCTTCGTATCTACATAGGGAGCGGGTCCTCTTCCACGGAGTCCGCCATGTTGCACCGCCATGTTTCTACAGTAGCCCAGAATGGACAAACCACAACACTGACTGTAGAGCAGGCCTTTTGCGTTTTTATGGCAACTGACAGCCATCGTAGGTTATCCTACATACTTGACAGAGGGGTATTCAGATGGCCACCGTAGGTTATCCTACGTACTTGATGGAGGGGTATTCAGTTGGTTGCAATCTGCAACCTCGCTGCCAGATGCCACTGAATCCTACATACTTCACCTTTAATTTGTCTTTGTGTTTAGGTATGCCATACAGTTCTCCCTGTGGGAAGGAACCTTTTCTCAGGTGGAACAAGTCTGAATACAAAAGCTATATGCTTGTCGTTGCATGCAAATAAGTGGAACCTCTAATTTATCCACAGCATCCAGGGAGCTTTAGATGAGCATGAGATGCACAGTGTGTCGTCCAGCAGGGTGTGTGTGTGTGTGTGTGTGTGTGTGTGTGTGTGTGTGTGTGTGTGTGTGTGTGTGTGTGTGTGTGTAACGACATGATGATGCTGCTGCTGTCTTCCTCGACCTGCTTTGCAGCTGTTGTTTGGTGGGTGGGTGGGTGGTTGTGTTAAGACGGGTGGTTGACCCCTGACCCCTGCCGTCTCCTGCAGCACATTGGTCTGCTGGTGACCTCGATGCTGAACACGCTGCTGTCTGCGGCCTGCTGCGTGGGGCTGCTGCTGGCCATCAGTGTGACGGTGGCTGGACAGGGGCAGGGACTCCTGAAGGGCTGCAACACCAGCGACAGCAACGTGCCCATCAACGCCCGCGCACCCCTCTACGTGGACTGCCCCTTCGACACCACACGCATATATGTGAGTCTATGTGTCTCTCTTTCACACACACACTCACACACACACACACACACACACGTACCCCTCTACGTGGACTGCCCCTTCGACACCACACGCATCTATGTGAGTCTATGTGTCTCTCTCTCACACACACACACACACACGTACCCCTCTACGTGGACTGCCCCTTCGACACCACACGCATATATGTGAGTCTATGTGTCTCTCTTTCACACACACACTCACACACACACACGTACCCCTCTACGTGGACTGCCCCTTCGACACCACACGCATCTATGTGAGTCTGTGTGTCTCTCTCTCGAAAACACACACACACACACACACACACACACACACACACACACACGTTTCCCTCTACATGAACTGCCTCTTCAACACCACGCGCATCTATGTGAGTCTGTGTGTCTCTCTCTCTCACACACACACACACACACACACACGTTTCCCTTTTCAACACCACGCGCATCTATGTGAGTCTGTGTCTCTCTCTCTCTCACACACACACACACACACACGCATCCATCTCTGTGAGTCTGTGTGTGTCTCTCTCTCTCTCTCTCTCTCGCACACACACACACACATCTATGTGAGTCTGTCTCTCTCTCTCTCTCTCTCTCCCTCTCACACACACTCACACACACACACATACAGTATATATGACATATGTAAGTCTGTCTCTCTCACACACACACACACACACACACACACACACACACACACACACACTAACTACATGAGCCACATCTCGTCCCCACTCTGCACCACATACATCTTTACTGGGCTCCTGTTAGTAAGGATATGTATATATATAACACATATGATATGTATGTTTACTCCAATGGCTCAAAGGTGTTGGCACAAGCAGAGGTGATGACCTCAGTCCCAGTCTTAAACAAACACTATTGAGATGCACAGTGTGTCGTCAAGCTGGGTTTGGTACGACTGCCATGTGATGGATCACTCCAGTATGGCTGTTAGTACAAATTGATCGGTGTGTGTGTGTGTGTGTGCGTGTGTGTGTGTGTCTGTGTCTGTGTCTGTGTCTGTGTCTGTGTGTGTGTGTTTAGTTGGAAGAGTTTATCCATGTTGGTTTCATTCATAAGTTTATTGACATGAAGGAGACTTGTAGGCGGAAGTGTGTGTGTGTGCATGTGCGTGTGTGTGTGTGCGCTTGAGTATGTGAAGGGATGGAAGAGAGAGGAATATGAGGAGAGGCCAAAAGAGAATGAGAGAAGAGAGGGCGCGAGAGAGAATGAAGGAGAAAGAGAAGAGAAGAGAGGATACCAGAAGGTCAAAGCCAGATATTTCCCCTGTGTGTGCCCCTTGAGTGCGTGTGATGATCAGTGTGTTATGGGTTGATGGTTTGTGTTATTGCCCCACACGAGGTCATGAGCGCGTGTGATAATCATCCCCCCTCTCTCTCTCCTGTGTGCAGGACACCACGCTATCCCTGTGGTTCCCCTGTGTGTGCCCCTTGAGTGCGTGTGATAATCATCCCCCCTCTCTCTCTCCTGTGTGCAGGACACCACGCTATCCCTGTGGTTCCCCAGCCTGTTTCTGGCGGCCATGGAGACCTGCCTGTCTATCTGGTGCTTCAGCGTGGGACTCACCCTCCGAGGCATCGGGCCCTGCGCTCGCACCTACAGACTGCAGGTAAAACACCTGTACACAACACCTGTACACACACCTGTACTGTACACAACACCTGTACACAACACCTGTACACAACACCTGTACACAACACCTGTACACAACACCTGTACACAACACAACACACAACACAACACCTGTACACAACACAACACACAACACAACACCTGTACACACACCTGTACTGTACACAACACCTGTACACAACACCTGTACACAACACCTGAACACAACACCTGTACACAACACAACACCTGCACACAACACCTGTACACAACACACAACACCTGAACACAACACCTGTACACAACACCTGAACACAACACCTGCACACAACACACAACACCTGCACACAACACAACACCTGCACACAACACACAACACCTGTACACAACACCTGAACACAGCACCTGAACACAACACCTGCACACAACACCTGAACACAACACCTGTACACCTGTACACCTGTACACAACACCTGTACACAACACCTGTACAAAACACCTGTACACAACACCTGTACACAACACCTGAACACATCCTGCGCTCACACCTACAGACTGCAGGTAAAGCACGGCACCTTCAATGACGCTACCAACACCGCTAGCATTTAAATACCACTGCTATGAGCTCTCGCTAGCATTTAAATACCACTGCTATGAGCTCTCGCTAGCATTTAAATACCACTGCTATGAGCTCTCGCTAGCATTTATATACCACTGCTATGAGCTCTCGCTAGCATTTAAATACCACTGCTATGAGCTCTCGCTAGCATTTATATACCACTGCTATGGGCTCTCGCTAGCATTTAAATACCACTGCTATGGGCTCTCGCTAGCATTTATATACCACTGCTATGGGCTCTCGCTAGCATTTATACACCACTGCTATGGGCTCTCGCTAGCATTTCTACCACTTTCACTGCTGATCTATTTAAGGAAGGAACTATTTAATTCAGATATTTAAAGACCAAATTCAGATGAAAAGAAAGGTTAAATTATGCCAATAGATAAAGTAATAACATAAAAGTAATAACCCCTGCTGCATTATAACCTTCTGCATTATAACCCCTGCAGTGTGTAGCTGTGAGGCTCAGCTGGTGGCTCTTGTGCTTGTTGTCATCTCGGTACATGGCTTTAGGTTCTGTGAAGCATTAACAATGATGGGGAGAATAATCCCACTGTATAATCACAGGGCCTTTGGGTTTGTACTGGGCCTTTGGAATTGATTGTAAAGTACCTTTAACATAAAAGATACGTCAATACAGTGATGTACATACATCCACACAAATCTTTTTTCTCTCTCCCACACACACACACACACACACACACACACACTCACAGGCACACACACACACACACACTCACAGGCACACACACACACACACACACTCACAGGCACACACACACACACACTCACACTCACACACACACACACACACACACACAGACATACACAGACGCTCACAGACACACACCCCCTTCCCCTCTCTTTCTGATATATGTCAAATTGACTCCTCCACCTCCCACAGTTAGTTCATTAAACCCTTAATGGCTGGGTGGAATGGCGTCCTAATGTAATCTGCTCCTCCATGACAGCTCGGGGAGGAGGAGGAGGCGCTGGCGGCCAGGAGCAAACCAGGAGAGGCCTCCGCCCTGGCCTAGACAACCACTCGCTCCGCAGAATAGGGTGAGACTCTGGAGTGTGTTATTGGGAAAAAAACACAAGATTAGTGTTGACATTGCTTAATTAGACTTGATAGGTGTGTGTGTGTGTGTGTGTGTGTGTGTGTGTGTGTGTGTGTGTGTGTGTGTGTGTGTGTGTGTGTGTGTGTGTGTGATTTAGTGAGATGAGTGATGATGAGCTTGTTTGAGTGAGTGTTAGTTAGTGAGTGTTAATGTTGTGTTGCATTGTGCTTATTATGTCTTCATAGTTTAAATGTAATGACAACCAGGTCACATTTCAAAACCTTGATGGAAAAGTTCAACAGGTAGCTTACTATGAACAAGCGTTTTATTGCCTATTACAGGACAGTCAACACTGATAAACATACATTTTTTCATGTTCCAAATTCAGGATGCACAATGATTAGTTGATTAGCTGATTCTGTAGTTCTAGACGCCTAAAGAGACAGAGACCAGATGAAATAGCCAGAAAATATCTGTGTGTGCAGACCTTGAATTTATAGTACATATATATTTTGAATCTTGTATGCCTGTAACTCATTTTATAGTACATGTATTTTAAAATCTTGTAGTCTTGTAACTCATTTTCTTCTGTTTTTCACATCAGTACTTCACCGAGTGGGATGATGGAACAACAAATCCTGACTACTTAAGAACTTCCTGGATAACCACTTTTGTAACCGTGTGAAGGATTTTTAATCTTTTGGCTAAGACAGGTGATCTGCGTTCTCACTGTCTCAAGTCCCAAAGTGCCATGGTGTGTCCACCAGATTTCAAACATTTTATGAAATATTTTATTTGCTAAGAAAAGTTTTTATAATAAGTTTTGTATTAAGATGCTCATGTGGGGTGAAATATCTCCTGTAAAACATATTTTACCAGGGAGTAAAGTATTATCGCGACATAAAGCTACCTAAACTCACTGCTGACCTGAAAACACTCCGCCGGTCATATCTCCCTCAAGTTTGACCGACCGTACCCTAGAGCAGCAGCATTGCATGCTGGGATCCTGAGTGCGTTAAAAATCAACCCTGTGCCGTGTCCATTCTAGCCAGACTGCTTGTCAGTGGTGAAGGGGAGAGATGTTAGAGGCGATGGGGCGTCGCGGGCCGGCTTTGGGGGTTAATCAGATGGAGGGTTTTAGCCAAGCTCTTCCAATCTAGTCCACCATGATAATCTGCCTGCTGAACGGCCAAAGTAAATATTGACATAAGGATGCGGGTGCCACTGTCAAAACAAAGGGATTTCTCCTGACCAGGGCAGTTAAAGCCCCTCCATCTGCCTGTGGTGGGCTCAACCCCAGAGCCCTTTGGGTGCCCTTTACAAAGACCTGAAGGATATTAACATGATTATTTCAAATGTGTGTTTTATGAAGACCATGCATTAAATTTGACAGTTTTTGGTATGGTGATTTTATATTTTAATATCTGAAAAAATGTCATGTAAATATTGTATTCTTGTATCTGATTTTACTTCAGTCTGCTTAAAAGTGGCTGAAATGTGCACACATTTTAAAATAAAGAATACACTGAGTGTTGCGCTGATGTTTTTTTTGCAAATAGATAAATAGACACATAATTCCTAGATCGATTCCTAGATATTTATAAAATATATGAACTATAGTTTACCTTTTTAAAGGAATACTTAATCTACTGTATGGTGAGAACACTTCAGAAATGAATTGGTGGTGGCATGTTGATGTTTTTGTGTTGGTAACTTACCTTGTGTTGGTAACCTATCTTGCACATATTCCAATGCATGGCACAGGCTACTGCCTTTGGAAAGGCTACACTCAGACTTCCTGGTGTTATCACAGTCAACCACACATCATGTGAATTATTTTGACTGTCTCTGGTCTTGCCTGTGATCAAGACTGCCATAACTCACCGCAGACTCTACCGTTACCAGACCATAACTATGCCAAGCATGCCGCTGCTGATGTAAAGACTCGCCTGGTGTGTAATAAGACGAGTTCAGCGTGCTGTCTGTCTGGTCCGTTCCACTCTGGTTCCGGCCCCATTCTCTCCACAGGCATTGTCACGGTGACCTGATTCACTTCATTAGTCCTGTTCCATTGTCTCCCCATCCTTCGAGTCTGGATTTATAATGGCTTCTAATCTCTGCTTCTGTTTTATGAATTCTATACGTCTGTCTGTGTTTATGTCACTGTATGGACATTTGGGCACTGTATTTCTCATATATTGTATTGGTGGCCACCTGCAAAACATACAGTTATTCTCATTCCTTGTCTGAAGTGTGGAGCATCCTTCACATGTTCGTGAAATCCTTTCATATGATTGGCCTCTGTCTGTTTGGATAGAACCTACCCCATGTCTAGGAATACACTACTAAGGATTATACTGTACATGTTCAGTTATAAAGGTTGAGTGGAACTAAAGATGTACTGAAATGGCATTTTCAGAGGAAGTGCCAGTTGAATCTTTTATAGTAATAGTTCTTTTATTTTTAACAACACAAGCAAATACGACCAAGTTTGTACAACAATTCTAAATAAATGCGTTTTTCTGAAGTGCGTTGCCATTTGGCATTGAATCGGACTTTTATATTTGTGTTTACTTTTAACATACGGGTTTAACCAATAAGCCAAAACTGTGCTTATGTTATCTTCGACTTCCAGGAAAACCAGGCCGTCCAAATCCCCTGGCAGGTACACGTTCATTTTATTTTAGATATTGAATGTAACACACAAATTGCGGTGCGCATCCTACCCTACCGCGGACATGCGCCGTGGGCTGAAGGTGGGGCGTATCAGGACGGGAGGGGGTTTCGGTTGGAATATGCAAAGCGACTGCCTGTCCGCTCGGCTGTTCATGTGCGCCTCTCCCTGGGTCGGGTGTGTGTTTGGCTTTCCCGTCTGTGCTTCAAGCAACGTGCGGAGCTGGTTTAATGCCTTTTATGCATTGAGAAGGCATGCGGTGGACGGCGGATCTGCACTATGTGAACATAACCGCTCAGGAGAAACAAACGGGACCTGCAGAAGAGAGCCAGACAGGAAGACTCGGCGTATTGTCAGAGCAACAGCGGCAAACACAAGCACAGCAAGGCACGTCTGCAATCACACCGGCTAGTAAAAGGTGAAGTTTCCTTCTCTATATATTTCAAAGATAGTTTAAGCTACTGTATGGTGTGCATTTGATATTGGCCTACACATACTTCCTCAAATTAAAAATATAAAATTTGGTTTTATGAAGTCAATTAAGTTTGTTGCCTTAAGGCACTCGTTGGGTCAACGTCGTGAAGTCGCTGGTGTCACTCGTGGAAATTGAGATATTGCTAGTTTCAGCAACGCTACATCAGCAAGGTTCATGGCAACATACTAATAGGCAGTTTATTTTTGGTAAAGCTAAAATTAATCCCTAAAGTGATTATAATACAAATGTCTATTTTCAATTTTTACAAGTGAAATAGTAGCATGATGTTAAAATCTCCTCTATCTTTGTTAATGCGGCGTAATCTCCGTTGTATGCTAAGTAATGTTCCACAGCCACGGCGTCTCCGAGGAAGCGAGTACATGGGTTACATTTCAGTCAATTTGCTGCGAGTGTGTTGTGCTGCAGGAGCGCTGTGAGACATTCCGGGTGCACGTTAGATGGTCCATCAAGCTCACACAAACGTGTGGCGAGGGGGATGGGTTTGCTCTACGTGGGGTTATTTGATTGAAAACTCCTTAAATGTATTAGACAAAAGAGCACCTTTTAAAAAGCTGAAATGGTGAGAAGGGCGTGTTCGTCTCAATGCCGATGTCGGAGAGAAGGTAGTAGCCTATCCGCGGCGATTTTATTTTATGCGGTGTGACAACCTGAGCTGTCATGCGTAACAGTGGCAAATAGCGAATGGAAAACAAAGTGAAAACCTTCGGATTATTATCGCTTCACGTAGGTTTGATATTCGCTGTAATATGTCCCGAGAAGATATAAGCAGGTAGGCGTAGTGATTGCTCATTAAAACTACTCAGACATCTCTCTGTCACGTCTTGCTTGCCTATTTTCTTTTGCGGTTCTATTTACCCAGGTGCTTTAAAATGCTGAACTCACGAACTGCGAAAGAAGTTAAGGATACATGCATACAGGGCTTCGAATATCCAACAGTCTTAACAACCTCTTACCGGTGTAGAACAGATCCACAATACATTAACGCGCATTTATTATGAAACACCAAGTAGCTATGGATGATGTGTGTGTGTGTGTGTGTGTGTGTGCTACTTCTCCGTAAACTCAAGCAGTAGGGCAAGGTGCTAAGAACACCAAGGTCATAGGCTACATCCCCATGGTGACGGAACGTCCACTCTACCTGTGCTGAGCTGTGCTGTGCTGTGGCGTAGCTTCGGATAAAAGGACATAAAGTCCATAGCACTCTACTATGCTGTGCTAAACTTGGTGCTATGCAAACACATTTGAATGGCAGGGTAAGTGATTTGACTAATGTTTTAATCCGGTATATTCCCAGGATTGGATGAATGCACCTGTGCTGCAGCCACACTTGTCAGACCGGTTACCGTGTGAGAGGACTCGAGCGGGCCTGACGGAGGAGGTGTTGCGTGAAGGTGACGAGAGGCCGTTGGGTGGTGTGGGCAGCTGATCAAAGCCCTGTAAGTGGGCACTGACCCAGAAGAGACGAGGTTGCCAGCCAGGAACAGAGGGAGAGCGAGACAGCCAGCTTTCCGTCCCGTCGGGGCCCCAAGGCGGCTCCCTGAAGACCCCATGAGTTGGCGGGAGTGTCCCCAGAGGGGGCCGGAGGCCTCGCGTCCCACCCCAGAGCATCTGAGCTCCCTGCCCCGCGGGCGCGGTGGCGCTGGGTGTCGAGAGGATTAACCCCCACACCCCTCCCTGTCACCACCACCCCCCCCCCCCTCCTCCCTCCGCTCCGGCAGCAGCCCCCCCCCCCCCTCCCTGCGCTCGTTACTCGGCTGTGATCCAGAGATGCCGTCCTGGCGAGCGTTGCCCTACAGCCCCGCATGGGGACGTGGCACCAGCCGGGATGGGGTGCCCTTGCCCGCGTTGACGCTGCCACGTCTGCTCTGGGCGTTGGCGCTCGTCCTCCTGCTGTTCGGCGCCGGCTGCGGCGCCATCCACATGGACTCTGCCCAGAGCCACAGCGCCTTCACCTGCGAGCCCATCGGCCTGCGCATGTGCCAGGGCCTGGCCTACAACACCACCTTCATGCCCAACCTGCTCAACCACTACGACCAGCAGACCGCAGCCCTCGCCATGGAGGTACGCGGAGATGTCTCTCTCTCTCTCTTCACCGGGTGTCTGTGCCCGCTCTTCACTGTATTTCTGTGCCCGTCTCTTCACCCTGTTTCTGTGCTCGTCTCTTCACCCTGTGTCTCTCTCTCTCTTCACCGTGTTTCTCTCTCTCTCTTCACCCTGTTTCTGTGCCCGTCTCTAAACCATGTATCTGTGCCCGTCTCTGGTAGCGGGAGACGTATATGAGTGTGTGGAAGTAACAGTAGCAGTGGTATGTTCACTATCTTCCAAATCTGCCACAGCCACAAAGTGTGGGACCATACACAGACGTGCTTATGTGCTCTTTCGTCTGCTCTGGTGTGTGTGTGTGTGTGTGTGTGTGTGTGTGTGTGTGTGTGTGTGTGTGTGTGTGTGTGTGTGTGGGGTTTTTGACAAACAAGGATGGATGGATGCCCATAGACCAGCTGTGTCTGGCCCTGGTGTGAAATCAGTTGATGGCCGGATCCGTTTCAAGACTCTGGCTGGTTCCGGTCCTGGTGGGTTCTGGCTGGTTCTGGTCCTGGCGGGTTCTGGTCCTGGCGGGTTCTGGTGGCGGTTCCCTGCTGGGTGTGTCCCCACAGGGCTGCTGCATGGCGTCCACTCAGCAGTCCCTCCAGGACCTTGTCAGAGTTTCTTGTGAGGATTGCCACCAGAAGTGGAAGTGACTGAATTTGATGCGGGAAATCTTAAAAAATGGCGGTGATTTTTGAGGGGGTGGGGGGTTTCAGTTTGCTGTGGGATTGTGATTCCACCAGGATCTTGCGAGGGTTTCTTGTGAATTTTGCGGCCAAAAGTAACTGAATCGGCTGTGGAAATAAAAAAAAAACTGCAGTGAAAGTTGCCATTTTTCTTGCCTCTTCAATTGCAGAGCAGTTTGGTGTATAGGCTCAATAGGGCCGGCCTGCGCCATCCGCCCCTATGGCCGTATCAGGGCCACATCAGGGCCAGACCTGGGCCACATCAGGGTGAGAGAAGCGCTGTAGATGGCCAGGTCTTGATCCATCAGTGGTCAGAACAGTTTGAAATCTACACCCTGTTTCATGTCGTAATGAATGTTCTAACACATGTTGTAACCTGTTTAACACAGTACAACCCACATCCCATCTGAGTCCTGATGGACCTGGGCCATACCTGGGCCACATTCAGGCCACATCCGGGCCGGATCAGGGCCACATCAGGGCCGTATCAGGGCCACATCAGGGCCACATCAGGGCCGTATCAGGACCGGGCTTGTCCCAGATTGAGCTGCCATCTGAGTCAGGCGTATGTCGCTTCTCTAACCATCCTCTCTCAAATACCCAGATTGACCTTGACACGAGCACAACTGTGATGGCTCGTCGTGTGTGTGTGTGTGTGTGTGTGTGCGTGCGTGCGTGTGCCTGCTGGTCAGATATTGACTGACATCTGTGTGTATCAGTGCGCTTGTCCTACATCATTTTCCTGTCCGCATACGACCCACACACTGATCCCTGCGTGCTCTCTCTGACCTATGGACTGGAGAGGAGGGGGGGGATAACACACTCTCACACGTGCAGCTGCCGCCACTGGAGCCTCTTCGTGGGTTTTGTAGACGACAGCATGAAGATATCTCTCTTAGCTTCTTCACGCTTTTGTGAGTTTCTCATGAATCATTTCAATAATTGGTGTGTCTTCATGATGATTCTGATCAAAGCTGCATGAAGACGTCGTGGTTTATGTATCTTCACATTTAAGACGTCTTGTTTTATGTATCTTCCTCATTAAGACGTCTTGTTTTATGTATCTTCTTATTAAGACGTCTCGTTTTATGCATCGTCTCCATTCACGAAGGCAAAAACGAGAGAGAGTATGTCGGTAATTGTGGCCATGGGAATTGTTGAGTTGAAGATGTTACCGTGGACTGTTTTAGGCGTAATTAAAGTTAAATCCCGTGAGACACACAACGATAATCCGTTTAATGAGCATATGTGGAAGATCTGGCCTACAGGACTTGCTGAAAATACGAGAAGGTGCCAAAATAAATCACAAAGCAGAAAAAAGACGTTAAAAAAAGACTAATCGCTGAACTCCACAGAGATCACAGTAACTCAGTGATATGTGAACTACTCTCTGAGAGAGAGACCCCACTTTAAACGGCACAAATCTGCCTGGCAGTGTGGGACCCAGCCTGTCCCTGTTTAATCAGCACTTGCAGCCAGAGTCTGGCTGGAGATGACACTCACTGGAGTGTTTATGTAGTGTATGATGTGAAAGGAACACTACCACACTCTCCCCCTGGGATCATTTAACCGAATAGAGACATTTGCCATGGTGATGTTTGTGCAAAACAGAATAATTAATGCTTCAGGGAATTGTTTGAGCCATTGCTGGTGTGTGTGTGTGTGTGTGTGTGTGTGTGTGTGTGTGTGTGTGTGTGTGTTTACTACATAGCCATGTAAAATCCTACCAGTATCAGACAAACACATATAGGGGCCAACTCTAGACTGGCTTTGGCTCTGATGTGGCCCAGAGCTGGATGGCATTTCCTGGAAAGGCGTTGTTAAGGCAACCACCACCGTAACCATGGAGAGAGAGAGAGTGTTCAAAATGATCCAGGACAAATGTTCAATCTGTCCGTAGTATGTAGCGATTGTTGTTGTTGTTGTTGTTCAATGGCAATGATTTGGGTAAACACAGAGATCTGCACCCACAGACACTGCAGCCAGTCATGCTACCACCGGCTCTCTCTGGCCCAGATGTGGCGTGGATCCGGCTGAGCTCCGCCACAGAGACCCTGCAGGCGGCAGCTCTCTGTACGCTAGCGGCGCTGCGCTAGCTGACGGGTGTGTGAGAGGCCTGGCAGTGATGGAGATCTGCTAAAAGCCCATTTCCTCGTGTGGCAGGCGGGCGAGCGAGCGCTAACGGTGCCAGCTGGTTATTCACTGCTGCTAACTGGCTCTTAATCTGCACGGTTTGGCCCACAATGGGGGGATTGATCAGGGCCTGAGAGGGTGGGGGGGGGGGGGGGGAGGAGAGAGAGTTCCCTCCCTCCCTCTCTCTCCCTCGCTCCCTCTCTCTCTGCTGCAGCCAATTAAGCCTCAGTGGAGGGCGACAGTACCCGACCCACGCTCTCTCTCTGTGTGTGTGTGTGTGTGTGTGTGTGTGTGTCCACCCCTCCCTTTCCCGGTGGATGTGTGTTACATTACTCCAGGGATGTGTGTTTGTCTGTCCCAGTGTCAGGTCTCTCTGGGATGGAACAACATCCTAGGTCACGTGAGCTGTGTTTCAGGGGGCCGGGGCGGGTGTGTGTGTGTGACAGAGGTGGCAAGCCCCACCCCCCAATCTCTTCTGTTCCATCTGTGGTGTGTGTGTGTGCTTGTGTGCGTGTGTGTGTCCACCCCTCCCTTTCCCGGTGGATGTGTGTTACATTACTCCAGGGACGTGTGTGTGTGTGTGTGTGTGTGTGTGTGTGTGTGTGTGTGTGTGTATGAGAAACCAGAGATGGAGACGGGGACCAGCTCGTCTTGTGTCGCCCCTCCCCCCACCCTGCTCTCACAGCGAAGTGATGGAAGCAAGCGTGACGTGTGTGTGTGTGTGTGTGTGTGTGTGTTTGGGGGGGGGGGGGGGGGGGGTGGTTAGCACCATGCTTTTTGCATCCTTACAGAAAAGGGAAGAACAGGTTCACTGCACCGGTCACAGTGCGTGTTTGTCTGACATCCATACACACACACATCTCAGGCTGGCTGGGAAGAACAGGTTCACTCACTCACACACACACACACACACACACACACACACACACATACATACATCTCAGGCTGGCTGGGAAGAACAGTGTGTCTATTCTGAAGAGGAAACAGAGGGAAGCTTATCATGGTAATATCTGCAGCTGCAAGGGGCCAGTTATGTTAAGGCATCATGGAGAGAGAGTGTGTGTTAAGGCATCATAGAGAGATTGTGTGTGTGTGTTAAGGCATCATGGAGAGAGTGTGTGAACTAGTTATGTTAAGGCATCATGGAGAGAGTGTGTGTGTGTGTGTGTGTTAAGACATCATTGAGAGAGTGTGTGAACTAGTTATGTTAAGGCGTCATGGAGAGAGTGTGTGTGTGTGTGTGTGTTAAGACATCATGGAGAGCGTGTGTGTTAAGGCATCATGGAGAGAGTGTGTGAACTAGTTATGTTAAGGCATCATGGAGAGAGTGTGTGAACTAGTTATGTTAAGGCATCTTGGAGAGAGTGTGTAAAGTATTTCTAAGCTTCATTGGTATTTTAATGGGGTTTGTGTTTGGCTGTGTGGAGAAGAATGTTGTCTTTCTGCTCTGCCATCAGGCACCGGTGTTTGCCTTGCAGAAGGAGCGGAGGTGGCGTCTGTGGTGTGTGTTGTAGAGGTGTGTGAGAAAGCAGAGCTGGTGTGTGTTGTAAAGGTGTGTGAGAACGCAGAGCTGGTGTCTCTGGTGTGTGTTGTAGAGGTGTGTGAACGCAGAGCTGGTGTGTGTTGTAAAGGTGTGTGAGAACGCAGAGCTGGTGTCTCTGGTGTGTGTTGTAGAGGTGTGTGAACGCAGAGCTGGTGTGTGTTGTAGAGGTGTGTGAGAACGCAGAGCTGGTGTCTCTGGTGTGTGTTGTAGAGGTGTGTGAACGCAGAGCTGGCGTCTCTGGTGTGTGTTGTAGAGGTGTGTGTGAACGCAGAGCTGGCGTGTGTTGTAGAGGTGTGTGTGAACGCAGAGCTGGCGTCTCTGGTGTGTGTTGTAAAGGTGTGTGAGAACGCAGAGCTGGTGTCTCTGGTGTGTGTTGTAGAGGTGTGTGAACGCAGAGCTGGCGTCTCTGGTGTGTGTTGTAAAGGTGTGTGAGAACGCAGAGCTGGTGTCTCTGGTGTGTGTTGTAGAGGTGTGTGAACGCAGAGCTGGTGTGTGTTGTAAAGGTGTGTGTGAACGCAGAGCTGGTGTCTCTGGTGTGTGTTGTAGAGGTGTGTGAGAACGCAGAGCTGGTGTGTGTTGTAAAGGTGTGTGAGAACGCAGAGCTGGTGTGTGTTGTAAAGGTGTGTGAACGCAGAGCTGGTGTGTGTTGTAGAGGTGTGTGTGAACGCAGAGCTGGTGTGTGTTGTGGAGGTGTGTGAGAACGTAGAGCTGGTGTCTCTGGTGTGTGTTGTAGAGGTGTGTGAGAACGTAGAGCTGGTGTCTCTGGTGTGTGTTGTAGAGGTGTGTGAGAACGCAGAGCTGGTGTCTCTGGTGTGTGTTGTCGAGGTGTGAGAACGCAGAGCTGGTGTCTCTGGTGTGTGTTGTAGAGGTGTGTGAACGCAGAGCTGGTGTGTTGTAGAGGTGTGTGAGAAAGCAGAGCTGGTGTGTGTTGTAGAGGTGTGTGAGAACGCAGAGCTGGTGTCTCTGGTGTGTGTTGTAGAGGTGTGTGAACGCAGAGCTGGTGTGTGTTGTAGAGGTGTGTGAGAACGTAGAGCTGGTGTCTCTGGTGTGTGTTGTAGAGGTGTGTGAACGCAGAGCTGGTGTGTGTTGTAGAGGTGTGTGAGAACGCAGAGCTGGGGGGACCGGGCGGCGGTGAGTGGTGCGTAACAGAAGTCAAGGTCGTTGTGTGGCTCTGAGATTTGCGTGGAGCTGAAGTGTGTGTGTGAGCCAGAGATTAGTGTTTTCCCCGATGAAGGAATAAAAAAATGTAAATATAGGTTATCCGTGTCTTATGGTCTTAGGCTGATCCGCACTCATGACCTGCAGCCTTCTCCAGAAGAAAGAGGCTCTCACACACACACACACACACACACAAAGCCCCTAACCCAGAGAGCCCTCTGCTCCCGCCAATCCGCCCGCTCCACATAATTGCAAACATGGTAAACAAAAGGAGAGTTTGCTGAGTGTGGAGAAGGGAAATATCAGCACTTAGGAAACGCCTCGGCTTAACCAGCCGCTCATTTGCCCCCCCCTCCCCCCTCTCACTTTCTTTCTTTCTTTCTCTCTTTCTTTCTTTCTTTCTTTCTCTCTGGTTTTGTTTGCGGCAGCAGCAGCAGCAGCACGGGCCGGACATTCATTTCTTCTTATCCAGAACTAAACCTGCTTAAGCCCGGCGTTGCCACAGAATCTTCATTCTCAGCAGCCTGGGTTCCCCTCTGGGTCGTCCGGCGCCAGAGCTGCTGGGGTGACCCGTGTGTAACCTCGGCAGAGACGGATCTGGAGGCAGTGTGTGCGCTGCCTGTGCTGCAGTGGGTTGTGTTGGGTTGGGTGGATGCAGTGGGTTGGGTTGTGTCGATGCAGTGGGTTGGATTGTGAGGCCCCAGGGTGGCGAGAGAGAGAGAGAGAAGCACAGATGAAGGCTGAAGGCTGATGGACTGCCAGGGTGACAGCATTAGTCTGGGGCTGCAGACGAACCTTTGGTAACCTCAGAGTGTGGCAGACAGCAGTTTATACACACACACACACACACACACAGACACAGACACGAAAGATATGATGGGCTGATTATGAAAATGACAGAAGTGATGAACACGACTGGTGAACACTGAATTTGTGGTAGTTTTATTAGAGGGACCTGTCTGTGTGTGTGTGTGTGTGTGTGTGTGTGTGTGTGTGGAGAACAGCTCTGTGTGAGATGGTCTATGCAAACCCTTCCTCTCCCCTCTACCGTTCCTAGATTTTTCTCCTCCTGCCTCTCTCTCCCTCTGTCTCCCTCCCTCCAGTCTCTCTGCCTCACCCTCTCTAACCGGGCACAGTAGTAGCCATGGCAACGGTCCTTAATTGTGTCGCCTCAAAAGGACATGCATTACTGCTCGTGTGTGTGTGTGTGTGTGTGTGTGTGTGTGTGTGTGTGTGTGTGTGTGTGTGTGTGTGTGTGTGTGTGTGTGTGTGTGTGTGTGAGTAGGAGAGTTGTTCTCAGAGACCCCTGACCCTAGAGGATGAAGTCTCATCAAAAAGGGAAAAGGAAAAACTACTCCCTCGGTCGTGAAGTAAGTCTAGTGTGTGTGTGTGTGTGTGTGTGTGTGTGAGTGTGAGTGAAGTAAGAAAGGGAAAAAAACAACTCCCTGGATGAGGTTGGTCTGTATTCCGCATCAGTGGTTGTCATGGCAGCACGGACTGGAAGCAGAGTGGTGACTGGGGAGAGAGAGAGAGAGAGAGGAGGGAGCAGATGACAAGGATAGAGAGAGAGAGAGAGAGAGAGAGAGAGACACACAGACACAGACACAGACACACAGACACAGACACACAGACACAGACACACAGACACACAGACAGACAGACAGACAGACAGACAGACAGACAGACAGACAGACAGACAGACAGACAGACAGACAGACAGACAGACAGACAGACAGACAGAGAGAGAGAGAGAGAGAGAGAGAGAGAGAGAGAGAGAGGAGAGAGAGAGAGAGAGAGAGAGAGAGAGAGAGAGAGAGAGAGAGAGAGAGAGAGAGAGAGAGAGAGAGAGAGAGAGAGAGAGAGAGAGAGAGAGAGAGAGGAGCAGATGATGACGAGGAGAGAGGGATGGGAGTCAAGGACGGGTGAATGACCGAGAGATGGGGGGGGGGGGGGGGACTTACAGAGACAGGAAGAAAGAGGGAGAGAATTAGAGAGCATAAGTGTGTGTGTGTGTGTGGGAGAGAGACTGGGGAAAGTGGTACATTCTTGTTCTCTGCCTTTTTTGAAGACTGAAAAAAGGCGAAGATTAAGGAAATAACTCCACGTTTGTCCAAACACACACACACACACACACACACACACACACACACACACACACACACACACACACATCTTTCCCCCAATGTGTGAGTTTTGCTGGTGGGTCGCCCGCAGCCAATTGGTTTGTGCAGTCTGGAGTTTATCTTGGTCCCCCCCACCCGGCTAGTGTGAGAGAGATGGATAGAGAGGGAGAGAGAAGGAGATGGATAGAGATGGAGGGAGAGATCGAGGGAGAAGGAGACAGACAGACAGACAGAGAGGGAGGGAGAGAGAAGGAGACAGACAGACAGACAGACAGACAGACAGACAGACAGACAGAGAGGGATAAGGAGATAGACAGAGAGAGCGAGAGGCGTTTGATCCAGAATGACCTGACCGTGTTTGACAGTGTGTGGGGTAAAGGCAGCAGCAGACGGTTATATAAGAGCGGGGGCAGAGGCAGGAGCAGGGCACCCCTGGAAGACGGTGGTGTGGCACGGGGCTATTTATAGCCTGACCTGCATTCGAGGCCTCAGACAACACAAGTCTGGCATTCTAGGTATGAAGAAGAGCCCTCGCCCTCACCCTCGCCCTCGTCTGCACCCTCACCCTCGTCTGCACCCTCACCCTCGCCCTCACCCTCACCCTCGCCCTCGTCTGCACCCTCACCCTCGCCCTCGTCTGCACCCTCACCCTCGTCTGCACCCTCACCCTCGCCCTCGCCCTCGTCTGCACCCTCACCCTCACCCTCGCCCTCGCCCTCGTCTGCACCCTCACCCTCGCCCTCACCCTCACCCTCGCCCTCGTCTGCACCCTCACCCTCGCCCTCGTCTGCACCCTCACCCTCACCCTCGTCTGCACCCTCACCCTCGCCCTCGCCCTCGTCTGCACCCTCACCCTCACCCTCGTCTGCACCCTCACCCTCGCCCTCGTCTGCACCCTCACCCTCGCCCTCGTCTGCACCCTCACCCTCACCCTCGTCTGCACCCTCACCCTCACCCTCGTCTTCACCCTCGCCCTCGCCCTCGTCTGCACCCTCACCCTCACCCTCGTCTGCACCCTCACCCTCACCCTCGTCTGCACCCTCACCCTCACCCTCACCCTCACCCTCGTCTGCACCCTCACCCTCACCCTCGTCTGCACCCTCACCCTCGCCCTCGTCTGCACCCTCACCCTCGCCCTCGTCTTCACCCTCACCCTCGCCCTCGTCTGCACCCTGTCCTTCGCACTGCCCTTGAGATGGATGTCTGTTGCCATGGGTACCGTTTAATATTAGTTAGATAAGGCTGCAGAGACTCCCAGTGTACGAAACGCACCGTCTCTTTACGAGTCGAGAGTGTGGCTTACACTATTGTATGTCATATGTAATATTCAGAGTAGAGGGTGTGTCTTAGTCGACCTCAGGGCATATGTCATATTCCGAGTAGAAGGTGTGTCTTAAGCCCAATTTATAGGCCTCCGTTTACGCAGACACGGAGAAACGGAGAGCAAACCCTCTCCGAGCACCTCAACGTGGCCTGACGTGCACCTCCCAAATTTTGTAACTATTCGTCTCCGTCAATCCGTCAATACATCGCTGTGTACATTGTGGGTAGTAGCATGCTGACATTAGATAGCTCTAGACATATTTTTCAGTTACAATAACAGGTTTTGTACATTGCACAGTGTCTAACAAAGTCAAACAAACAACTTTTATGTACAAATACGACCATCTACGAAGTTTGGTCTGCCATTACAACCGTTGGAGAACCATAAATGTTCACGAGTCCGTCCGTCCAATAACACAGTCGTAGAAGTATATTTTGGCCTTTAGTCGACCTCATGTTGTATGTGATATTCAGAGTCGAGGGTGTGTCTTAGTTGACCTCATGTTGTATGTGATATTCAGAGTCGAGGGTGTGTCTTAGTCGACCTCATGTCGTATGTGATATTCAGAGTGGAGGGTGTGTCTTAGTCGACCTCATCTTGTATGTGATATTCAGAGTGGAGGGTGTGTCTTAGTCGACCTCATGTTGTATGTGATATTCAGAGTGCAGGGTGAGTCTTAGTTGACCTCATGTTGTATGATATTCAGAGTGGAGGGTGTGTCTTAGTCGACCTCATCTTGTATGTGATATTCAGAGTGGAGGGTGTGTCTTAGTCGACCTCATGTCGTATGTGATATTCAGAGTGGAGGGTGTGTTTTAGTTGACCTCATGTCGTATGTGATATTCAGAGTGCAGGGTGAGTCTTAGTTGACCTCATGTTGTATGTGATATTCAGAGTGGAGGGTGTGTTTTAGTCTACCTCATGTGTGTTATGGAGATTACAGGTGATTCAAATGCAGGTTGTAAATACTGCTCTTTCAACTCTCTTCATATGCAGTATGGAGTATTCAGTGTTGTGGAGAGTTCATGTAGCTTCCTACTGATTGAGATGCGCTGGCTGGGGTGTGTGTGTGTATGTCTGGCTGGGGTGTAAGGTGTGTGTGTGTGTGTGTGTGTGTGTGTGTGTGTGTGTGTGTGTGTGTGTGTGTGTGTGTGTGTGTGTGTGTGTGTGTGTGTGTGTGTGTGTGTGTGTGTGTGTGTGTGTGTGTGTGTGTGTGTGTGTGTGTGTGTGTGTGTGTGTGTGGCTGGCTGGCTGGCTGGGGTGTAAGGCGTCCCCTTTAGAGTGCTGCTCTCTCTCTGGCTGGGGTGTAAGGCGTGTGTGTGCGTGTGTGTGTCTTTTTAGAGTGCTGCTCTCTCTCTGGCTGGGGTGTAAGGCGTGTGTGTGTGTGTGTCTGTGTGTCTGTGTGTGTGTGTG
>NC_045165.1:2818464-2820964 GCF_900700415.2 Clupea harengus
TGGGGCGAGAGCGTCTAACCCCGCCATGTTTTAATGAACCCCTCTTCATCAAGCGTCCCGGCGCTAATGAACAGACCACAGATAGAAGGGTTCATGTTCGGCTACGGCTCCATTTAAGACAGGAAGCCGCCCGCCCAGCCACTCTAGTCTGGAGATGCTGTCTGCGTAGGGAGCTCACTGAGGCTCACTGACACACACACACACACACAGACACATACAGACACATACAGACACATACAGACACATACAGACACAGACACACACAGACACACACAGACACACACCCTCATGGCCAGCAGACTCCATTCAAGCCTTAGGAGACGAAGAGATGTGGAGTGCAAAGGAATGCCATTCTCTACCTCTTATCTCTTGTGTGTGTCTGTGTGTGTGTGTGTGTCTGTGTCTGTTTATGTGACTGTGTCTGTTTATGTGACTGTGTGTGTTTCTGTGACTGTGTGTGTGTGTGTGTGTAACTGTGTCTGTGTGTGTGTGTGTGTAACTGTGTCTGTGTGTGACTGTGTGTGTGACTGACTGTGTGTGTGTGTGTGTGTGTGTGTGTAACTGTGTCTATGTGTGTGTGTGACTGTGTGTGTGACTGACTGTGTGTGTGTGTGTGTGTGTGTGTGTGTGTGTAACTGTGTCTGTGTCTGTCTGTGACTGTGTGTGTGACTGTGTGTGTGTGTGTGTGTGTGTGTGACTGTGTGTGTGTGACTGTGTGTGTGTGACTGTGTGTGTCTGTGTGTGTGTGGTCAGACTGATAATGCAGGAGTAGCCCAATATTCTGTGTCTGATCCATATCTGTACGAAGCTGCAACATGCTCCCATTAATGTTTGGATCTGTAATTCTTCGTGTGTGTGTGTGTGTGTGTGTGTGTGTGTGTGTGTGTGAGGGGCGTAGTAGTGCAGTCATGCTGAAGGGGAGTGTTGTGTTGGACAATGTGATAAGTGTGCCCTAGGGCTTACAGAGGTGGGGGGGGGGGAGAGAGAGAGGGAGAGAGAGAGAGGGAGAGAGAGAGGGAGAGAGAGAGATGGAGAGATAGAGATGGAGAGAGGGGGGGGGGCAGACTTGAACATGGAGAGAGAGCTGGAGAGAGGGAATAATTTAGGATGAGGAAAGAGAGAGAGAGAGGGGGGGGGGGCGGGCGGGCTAGGAGGATGAGCAAAGGGGTATGACTGTGAGCTTTAGGCGTCTGCACCCCCCACCCCCCGCTGTGTGTGTGTCCCAAAACACACTCACACACTCAGCTGGGGACCCGCTCCTGTGTGTGTCCCACACACACACACACACACACACACACACACACACACACACTCAGCTGGGGACCCGCTCCTTCATGCTCCAGTGCACACGCCACTGTCGCTCTGGAAGCCCCAACGGCCCACAGCATTAAATATTGAGGCCTTGTGTGTGTGTCTGTGTGTGTGTGTGTGTGTGTGTGTGTGTGTGTGTGTGTCTGTGTAAGGATATTGCGGTATACACCAGGGACATGGGATTCGCTATAATGCTTGATAGCCAGAATATCTTAACAGATATCTTAACATCAACGTGCTGCTCCAGTTCTGTCCTCTGAGAGTTGTTAGAGGTTGTTTTTGTGTGTGTGTGTGTGTGAGTGAGGCTGATTGCTTGGCTTTTAAGCTTGTTGCTGTGTCACATTTGAGAAGTGCTGATGTTTATTCGTCTGCAGGTTATGTAAAATGTAAGAATTTCATTTAAATTTAGCTCCTCTGTCTCGGCTGTGTGTGTGTGTGTGTGTGTGTGTGTGTGTGTGTGTGTGTGTCTGCAGCCTGTCCAGATAGTGTGTGTGTGTGTGTGTTTGTGTGTGTGTGTCTGCAGCCTGTCCAGATAGTGTGTGTGTGTGTGTGTGTGTGTGTGTGTGTGTGTGTGTGTGTGTCTCTGCAGCCTGTCCAGATAGTGTGTGTGTGTGTGTGTGTCTGCAGCCTGTCCAGATAGACAGATAGTGTACCTGCTGCCCTAAGTCTGCCTGCGCCTTTTTGAAACGGCAAAAATCTTTTAATGAAGTTGTTTTTGAGTTTTAATTTCTTCCCAGCCCTTTCCCACAGGAGTGTGTGTCTGAATACTGATGAGGGGTGTGTGTGTGTGTGTGTGTGTGTGTGTGTGTCCACTGTGCTCCTTGTCAGTTGTCTCGTCTCGGCGTGATCTTAACGCCTGACTGGATCCTCTCTCTCACGGAGGACATGTTGTACCTGCTGCCCTAAGTCTGCCAGCGCCTCTTTTAATGAAGTTGTTTTGAGTTTTCATTTCTTCCCAGCCTTTTTTTCACAGGAGTGTGTGTCTGAATACTGATGAGGTGTGTGTCTGTGTGTGTGTGTGTGTGTGTGTGTGTGTGTGTGTGTGTGTGTGTGTGTCTCGTCTCGTCTCGGCGCTCCGAGCGTGAGCTTAAAGCCCGACTGGATCCTCTCTCTCACGGAGGACATGTTGGGACCTGCGGCTGATGTCTTAATGCTGTGAGAAATGTCACACATGCAGGAGACAGTCGCC
>NC_045165.1:2833464-2848464 GCF_900700415.2 Clupea harengus
ACCCGTCATGCTACCGCTAATGCTGAATTAATAAACAAAACCAACCAGTCATGCTAACCGCTAATGCTGAATTAATAAACAAAACCAACCAGTCATGCTAACCGCTAATGCTGAATTAATAAACAAAACCAACCCGTCATGCTAACCGCTAATGCTGAATTAATAAACAAAACCAACCCGTTATGCTAACCGCTAATGCTGAATTAATAAACAAAACCAACCCGTCATGCTAACCGCTAATGCTGAATTAATAAACAAAACCAACCCGTTATGCTAACCGCTAATGCTGAATTAATAAACAAAACCAATATAAGCCAAATAAGAAGTGCACCCTCAATTAAAATGACCAGGACACTGAAGGGAAAAGCTAAATATTTAGTAATGAAGAAATGAATTAAACAGACTGATTAGCGTAGCTTAAAATGCTATATGCTGAAGTTGATAAGGTTGCAGTCCTCATAGCTATAAAGAAATAAGGTTTTAGGACATTCACAATGCAGTTCCTAAACATGAAGAGTTAAGAGGCGGAGTGGTGGAAGGCCCTCGAGCTAACGTGCTAACACAGAGGCATTCCTGCGTGGCTCGCCAGCTGAGTCGCTCCACAGAAAGGCTAAACAGCCCCGGATCTCAGATGAGACAAAGATTCAATTCAAAATGGCCTCAAGCAAGAGAGATTTAATACACCTCAACATTGCTCACAAAAGCGCAGGAGGTTATGAAGGAGGCTTGCTTCACTGGCTCCTTACTGAGTAAGGGGAGCAGGACACGCTTGGCATGCAAAGCTTTTGGTCTGGCTCACCAGGAAGAGATATTATTCAGTGTTCAAACGTATCAATGCTTAAAGTAACACTATTGAGTTTCTGGAGCCGGCAAGTAGGGGGCTATTTTCTGCTAGACTATTCAGTAACTTATTTGCGGTCTTGCTTTGTCTTGTGTTGCACTTGCTTGATGTTTGACTGTGTTAGCTATGTTAGGAAAGTTGTTGGCAAGCTAGCCATCACAATAACATTACAAAGAAGCCGACGCGAGAGCACTTATTACTATCATCAATGTCCAAGCGTGTTATAACAAGCTTGCTAACATCGCTAACGAGATGTCTTGCTAGCTGCTAAACTTAGCGAAACCTGTTGAAATTTGCTTACTTTGTTTATGACAAGCTAACACAGTCAAACATCAAGCAAGTGCAACACAAGACAAAGCAAGACAGCAAATAAGTTACTGAATAGTCCAGCAGAAAGTAGACCCCTACCTGGCGGCTCCAGAAACTCCATAGTGTTACTTTAAAGGTCTTCAAAGCGAAAACAACTAATGCCAGAGGTTTTCAAACTGCATTAAACTCCCTCTCAATTCAAGCTGGCATTGGAGCAGCTGTGCAGTTATGAAGAACCTTTAGATATTGAGATAATTTAAAATAAGGAAAAATACATTATTAAATGTTCTTATTAATGTAACATTCATAGCTAAAACTTAGAAATACTTTGATTCCATACATCAGAACAGACTTCTTAGATAGTGTCAACCAAAACTCCTTACTGCTGTTTTAAGCTTTAAGCTTAAACACTAAATGCTCCAGTTTCATCTTAAAGGTTAATCTGAAAACTGTTGCAGGCGCGTAAGGCACAGATGTGGGTTGATGAGGCGCGTAAGGCACTGATCAGGGTTGATAAGGTGGGTAAAGATGGCTCAGTAGCTTGCACTGCCGCCTCACAGCAAGAAGGTCATGGGTTCGATTCCCGCATGTGGCGCTGTTGGCTCTGGGGGGCAGGTCCTCCCCAGAGTGCACAGTGGGCTATCTCCCGGGCGTTTCTGTGTGGAGTTTGCATGTTCTCCCCGTGTTCACAAGGGGTTTCCTCCACTAAGCACCCCAACAGTAAAAACATGCAAAATAACAGAACACATGTCCATCCCTGACCAAAGATGGACAGTTCGCTTCACTTGGTCCCCGGGCGCTACAAGCTGCCCACTGCTCCTGGGGGGTCCTTGAGGAAGGACGGTCCAGGATGGGAAAAAGCATAAAATAAATTCACCGCGACCTCAGACCTACCTGCGTGTGTGTGTGTGTGTCCTGTGTCCTCTCCATATATGCACGTGTGTGTTCCAGTGTGTCGTGTGTGCCATTAAAAACCTGACAAAGGTCTTAATTAATAAGTAAGGCACTGGTGAGGGTTGATGATGAGGTGCGTAAGGCACAGATCAAAAACAAGCCCCAAAAAGTGGCACAATCAGCTGGCATCATCTTCAGATTAGTTTCTCATGCTATATGGCCATGTGAAGGACAAACAGACCTGTCATTCCCACGAACCATTTGGCATTATGCAGTTCATGGGTCTGATGGTGAGTTAACATGCTAGCAAGACATCATGCTAGAAAGCTGTTTATCAATGCCAACGCTGCTGCTCTGGGCGTTTTGAATGCCTTTTCAGAAGTTTTCAACCAAAACACCTTACTGCCGTTTTAAGCTTTAAGCTTAAACACTAAATGCTCCAGTTTCATCTTAAAGTTGAATCTGAAAACTGTTGCAGGTGCGTAAGGCACTGATGAGGGTTGATGATAAGGTGTTTAAGGCAGTGATGAGGGTTGATAAGGTGTTTAAGGCACTGATCAGGGTTGATGATGAGGCACTGATGAGGGTTGATGAGGTGGGTAAGGCACGGTGGATGTCCACGGCAAGCGTTATCGTGCTGCTCTCATTGGGATAGAATGGATGCGATTTGCTGCATACTGAGGAAAAAAATCGTGTTTGCTGCCTGCTGAAAGTTGGGCATTCTTTAACTTTATGCAAATGAGAGCAATTTGCTGCATGCTGAGAGCCTATCAGTTCGGCGTGTGTGTGATTTGGAGGCCAACGTAGTTCATAGGGGCGGGAGTAATCAAAAATATCGAAACAAGATGGCGGAGTCTCGGGACTCTGTTACTGGGAAATATTTTATGTGAATAAAGGTTATCTACACAACTTTTTATATGTCTAATCGACTCGGTTTGTTGTTTATATGCTAGACGAATGCTGTGAGGTCAAACAGAATATTGTAGGTCTTGAACTGAAGCTCTGGACTATTACTGTTAGCTTGCCGCTAACACTTTAACTAAAAACCCATTGGAAACACATAGTCGCTAGCTAGTTGGCTGCTAAATAAGTTACATATAACTAGGGTGACCAGACGTCCTCTTTTACCCGGACACGTCCTCTTATACCCGGACAAAAAAGAGGACGTAAACCTAGCATCAATGTCCAAGCGTGTTATATAGGGTGACCATATTTGAGTTTGTGAAAAAGAGGACACTTTGTCGCGGGGGAGGAGGCAGGGTAGGCTAGTTTATAGCATGCTGGACCCCGCGAAGTGTCCTCTTTTTCACAAACTCAAATCTGGTCACCCTACATAACGTTTTCGTGATTTAACTGGCTGCTATATATGAATTAGATAGAATAAATTAACAAATTATGAATCAAATGAATCAGCCCATGACTGACTGCCGCAACATCTATCATTATTTTTTTGGTGAGTGCACAAGCTAATGTGCTACATTAGCGCAGCACTGCACCTGAACTTGCTTCTTGAACTTTGCGACTTTACGCATGCGATTTAACGCATGTAATTTGTGCCGTGGACACCCACCGTACGAGTGCGTAAATGGGAGTGTCTAACACTGTGGGAGAGAACTCAACTCACTCCCCCTCCTGTTTTTTTTTTCTCCCTCTAGGTACACGCCCTGTACGTACCGCGGCACTGAGGATCGGCCGCCCTACGGCAGCATGCCCCGCCTTAACGAACAAGTGTCCTCCCGTCACGCGAGTATCCAAGACCTGGACAGCCAATCACGGCACGGCAGCCAGAGCCACGCCTCTGCCTCTGTCACCGCCCCTATCCTCCCCTCCCCCAGCTACGCCCCGGCCACGAGCATCACACACGGCTCCAGCATAAACCAGGCGGAGGATGGGGCCAGCGCGTAACCCACGGAAACGGGAGCAGAATTTCCTGATGGACAGGCTGTGATGGGGTCAGACTGCATGAGTGTGTGTGTGTGTGTGTGTGTGTGTGTGTGTGGGGCAGACTACGGTTGATCTGAAGTCTTGTGAGACACTTGTGAACTCCTCTCTCGTCAGAAGTGGGACGAGGTGCTAACTTGACGCCGCCGCATCCCCTCACGCCTCAGGCTGTCCTCTTTGAACGGAAGCCACTGCAAAGACCACCGCGACAGCTGTGTGTGTGTGTGTGTGTGTGTGTATCACTCAGACCTGTGGTGGTGCCCCTGTTATGTGACACACACACACACACTGACTGCTAATCCAATAAGACTTGGATGTGTTTTCTACTGTGACTATGACAGGGATGCTGGATAGAGGCAGTAATGTATGGATCTGAGTTGTGTACTACTGAAGGCCCATGAGCTCTACTGGCCTGCTCTGGGGGCTGGGCTGGGAAAGGGAAGAAAAGCAAGACAAGAGAGAAGAAAGAGAGAGAAGAGGAGAGGGGAAATGAGTAGAAGAAAGGAGAGAAAGGGAGAGAAGGAGGGGAGAAGAGTAGAAGAGCACAGGAAGTGAGGGAAACACGAGAGAGGAGAGGAGAGGAGAGGAGAGGAGAGGGCTGTGAGTGTGCAGCTGTCTGAAGATCAGACCAGGAATTTCTCACCTGCTGTTGGAGGCTCCTCTTACCCTCCAGATTGGCACGGAGCACTGAACTGGAGTCAGCATGAAAGCAGCGGCCTGCTCCTCTGGGGGCGAACATGACACCACGCCAGACCTCCACACCCCTGCAGACACCGTCAGGAACTCAAAGGGTTTGACAGGACAGTGCGGAGAGTAGAAGGCAAGAGAGGGAGAGAGAGAGAGTGTAGTGTATATGTGTGTGTAGTTTTGGGAGAGAGAGAGGGAGAGAAAAAGAGATGTGTGTGTAGTTTTGAGAGAAAGGGAGATATGTGTGTGTGTGTGTGTGTGTGTGTGTGTGTGTGTGTGTGTGTGTTGCCCACTCTGTAGTGCTTTACCTGTGTGAGCCGTGGCACTTTTCCTCAGCGATATCTGCTCCACAAACCTCAACACCAGATATGCTCAGTCTTACCCCACTCTCTCACCCCCCACCCCACTGGACCTACCTCATGAGCCTCGGGCTGAGGGGAGAACCCTTCACACAGAGGGCAGAACCCTTCACACAGAGGGCAGAACCCTTCACACAGAGGGGAGAACCCTTCACAGAGAGGGGAGAACCCTTCACACAGAGGGCAGAACCCTTCACACAGAGGGGAGAACCCTTCACAGAGAGAGGAGAACCCTTCACACAGAGAGGAGAACCCTTCACAGAGAGAGGAGAACCCTTCACACAGGGGAGAACCCTTCACACAGAGAGGAGAACCCTTCACACAGAGGGGAGAACCCTTCACACAGGGGAGAACCCTTCACACAGAGAGAGGAGAACCCTTCACACAGGGGAGAACCCTTCACACAGAGAGAGGAGAACCCTTCACACAGGGGAGAACCCTTCACACAGAGGGCAGAACCCTTCACACAGGGGAGAACCCTTCACAGAGAGGAGAACCCTTCACACAGAGGGCAGAACCCTTCACACACAGGGGAGAACCCTTCACACAGAGAGGAGAACCCTTCACACAGAGGGGAGAACCCTTCACACAGAACACAGAGGGGAGAACCCTTCACACAGAGGGCCGAAGGGCTGCAGGGCTTCATCCTTTCCAAGCACACACACACACACACACACACACCTGAGCCACCAAGGACACACACATCTGAGCCACCAAGCACACACACACACACACCTGAGCTACCTGATCTGTTTGGAGGAAGTCGTCAAAGGGATCAGTCATAATGACCTGAGTGGGGGGAAAAATAAACTTTCATCCATGTGCACTGCCATGTTTTTTTTGTCAAATCTCCGTAGCCATAGAAAGAAAACAGACTTCATTAGGTCCAAACCTACGGTCAGTCTTAAGGAAGTCCACCTTGAGTTAGGAGAGCAACACAGCAGCCAGGTGGAATCAGGTGTGCTTCAGTCCCTTTGTGGAGAACACTTCTGTCTGCAGCCCCAGGGTCCGCACTCACCTTCAAAACCCCACCCCCCTCGCCTCCGGACTCGCCTTCAACACCCCACCCCACCCCACCCCAGTGGTGTGGGAGTTCAGGTCCACCGGGTCAGACTCCTGGATGTGCCTGTGATGTTGCCTGTGGTGTGGACCTATTATGAGCAAATCCCCCCCCCCTAGGACCCAGAGTGGGGGTGGGGTCTTTATCATCTGGACTCTACTTCACCCCAAGTCCTCTACTGTCGATGCTACTGTAACTTATGCAAACCTTCAGAGGAACCACGGAAAGCTCTGGAAACGGCGTGTCAGCTCCAGAGGGTGTCCGTCCTAACCACTAACTTAAGTGTTCATCATGCCGATATGCAGTGTGTGTGTGGCGCTCTGTGTCCTCAACGCGGTTCCTCCAACAGGAACCAGACACCAGAGGAACCGCACACTGCCACGTCACTCCACCCGGAACCCATCTGTCACTTGTGTCAAATCGGATGGAGAGACTGATCGGAACCAAAAACAACAACGACAACAACCAACAACGACGGTGACAACCAGAGACTAGATGGAGTCATAAACATCCGTGCTTTTTGAGCTTGGGTGTTCGAAAACGAAATGTAAATCAAATTAAAAAGGTGTACAGTGAAGTGCAAAATGATCTAACTGTGCTAAGTGATGTTTAACAGAAGGTGGTGGAAGGAAACATGGACCGGTGTGTGTGTGTGTGTTGTTGACCTGCTCAGAGGATGGAAGAGATGAGGCTGTGTGTGTGTGTGTGTCAGTGTGTGTGTGTGTGTGTGTGTGTGTGTGTGTGTGTGTGTGTGTGTGTGTGTGTACTGGGCCAGGTCAGACCTGTTTAATCGATCAGAACGGACTCGGGCCAGATCTGGGCAGGGCGTGGTGTGGCACCGGCAGATCAAACATCCTGCACTGCTGTTTGTACCAAATCACAGTTTATTAATCCAAAAAGATCGAGCTAGATCAGCCGGATCCACGCCAGACGTGGGGAGGATCTAGCTCGATCCTTTTGGCTTTATAAACCGATTGGGTACAACAAAGATGTAGGCCTGAACAGGATCTGATCTGAATAAAGGTAAAAGATGATGGCTGCTCTGTGGAGTGTGTGTGTATCCAGCCCTCCTCCTGGTCTTACACACACGTACATGAACACTCTATTTACTGGTGGGGCACCTGTGAGCTTCAGTGCTCTCTCGGACTTTAACATGCTTCATGAAGATGGCACGCAAGACACCGGTGTTGACTAGAAGATGTCTATTATAAATGATAAATAATAAATGTTGTAAACCCAAGCTACCCCCCCTCCTGTAAGCTTCAGAAACCAGTCGAGTTGATAAAGATGAATGAATACATTTGAATGTTTGAGGGTTTGGGTCTTATCCTACCGCCACATGAGACTGGTAGTTAGAATCGCCGGACGAGTCGAGACCAAGACCAAGACCCGCCCGCCTCCTCGTCACGGCCCAATCCCCTCCAGATCCGTTCCACAGTCTCCTAGCAGCCAGTTGCTCCGTTTACCGTCAGCATGGTTTCAAACACACACACACACACACACACACACACACTGATGCAGCCTTTTAACCAAACTCAGCCCAGGTGGTCCCTCCCTCCTCCGTGGGAGGACGTCTCCATGGAGACGGTTTGGCGCTCTGCTCTCCTGCTTCTCCAGGGCCTTCTTCTTGCCTTCAGTTTCCAAAGTACACACACACACCTCCGTCATGTGTTTCCAAAGCACACACACACACCTCCGTCCTGTGTTTCCAAAGTACACACACACACCTCCGTCATGTGTTTCCAAAGTACACACACACACACCTCCGTCATGTGTTTCCAAAGCACACACACACACCTCCGTCCTGTGTTTCCAAAGTACACACACACACACCTCCGTCATGTGTTTCCAAAGTACACACACACACCTCCGTCCTGTGTTTTCTGTCCCCATGTGGAGCAGCATATGGATCTCTTATTGTGCTGTATATAGAACATGTTTCTAACTGGTTTTAGCACTTTAACCTCATGGCTAGCTGTTGAATGTGTACAGTGTAGATGTTTTTAGGGAAATGCAACAGTTCATTAAAATACTTTGTAAGAAATTCTATATAAATGTGAAGCTTGTTGCTTGCCATATACATTTTTTGGGAACAGTATGGCTAAAAACGTTGGCCTTTCCATGTGGTCAGACACTTATAACATGATGAGTCCGTCAGTGGGAAAACAAGCGGTTTACTTTGACGTAGATGCTTGCGCCATGGTGGTAGGCCTACATTGTATAGCCATTTTGCGTTTAGTTAGTTATAGCGTTCTAACTCCGTAAGCCTACTGGACCGATGTCGATCGTTAATTGGCCTCAGTAAAAGTTTGGATTTTCCGTTTTTCAGATCTGTACCTCAACACGTAGGCAAATTAGACAATTAAGAAGCAACTAACAGTTCCCCATTTTATTGAAATATGTCAAAGTCAGGTTATTATGCTTTTTTTTCCACATAAAAGAATGGAGGTGGCCAGTCCCATACACTTTAGTCTTAAAACATTCCACCTTAAATATTTCTGTGCAAAGGAAAACAAAAGGAATCTACATCATTGTAGTGGGCTGTCCGCTTTCACTTGCCAACCATTCAAAACACAAGCAAATCAACTCAATATTATAATAATAATAATAATAATAATAATAATAATAATAATAAACAGAAGGTGGAAAATCCAGCTTTTCGTCCTAAAAACAAGTGATTACACCTATGACATGCAAAACTGTACATATTCTCACATACAAAAAACAAAAACAAAAAATCTAGAAAAAAAAAAAATGATATGAAATAGCATGTCATACAAAAGCAGGTTAAACACCTTGAAATGCTAATGTGTGTGTTGTCTGTCTGGAACCCCTTTACTGCCACCTAGTGGCTCGACCCATAACCCAGCGAACAGCCGAGACTCCAGACGTGGGGGGCCTGAGCCGTTCCACAGTCTTCTACCTCCTGGGAGCAGCCCGCTACGCGCCCCCGCCCCCCCCCCCTCCCAGAAATCATTCCAACTCACTTTAACCCAACAGCGCTAGTCACTGCTATCAAACAGCCTCTGCTAGTCCTCTGCTCTCGCTAGTCTTCCTCCTCCTCCTCGCCTTCGCATTAAAAATAAATCATTGGTTTTCACATACCTGAGTATATTATCATCATCATCATCATCATCATCATCATCAGCTGGGTGTCCTCTGTTCCGCTACAGGGCGAAACCCCAAACCAAACGGGCCGGGCCCCTAAGGAGTCCACCACACAGAGCTTATCCCAAAACAAGTGGAGAAAGGGAGGAAGCACCACCTCTCTAACGCCATCCATCCATCCATACCAACAGGAGTGGTACCGGCCGAGGGCAACGCCACGTCAGCGTGAAGACGACGCTCCCAACAAACATTCCACAGAACTAAGTCTAGTCCACTGTTCAGTAAATCAGTGGGGGGGGGGTGAGGTGTGAGGTGACCCTCAGACTTCAGGATATGAAATGCTCCGAAACGCAAGGGCTTCTCGTAGCGTCTTTAGAATGCAGCTTTTCATACAGCTTTAGTGTAAAACGTCAGTGCATTGAGAACACTAGGAAAGGAACCCAGGCACTAAAGCAAAAAAAAACACACACAATGCACCATGGGGCTTTTGCACTGAAGCACAAAAACACAATGCACCATGGGGCTTTGCACTGAAGACACCAGTCACAGTCACTGTCACTGAAGAGAGCAGGAAGTGTGTGTGTGTGTGTGTGTGTGCTCCCTAACAATGCCCACAGTGACGCTCTGTTGCCTGCAGTGCTGCAGGCAAATGTGTGTATAAGCGTGCGTCACCAGTCTGAACTCTGACCATGGCATCTGTTAGCGAAAGGATTCATACAGTTCTCGGATCAGAATTATCCACAGACACAGCCAGTCAGCCAGTCAGCCAGTCAGTCACAGGCTGCGCTGCGCTGCGCTGCGCTGTTTTAAAGGTTTAAAAGCATTACTGCAGAACTAATTATGCAGCGATGCACAACACAACACATGGACTACACACCCCCCCCCCGTGTTGTAAAATGAGTTCTGTGAACCGGTTTCTAAACATGGCCGAACTGGTCCACTTACACAACCTTGTGCTTGTCAGGTCTCGACATGTGAAACATTTAGAAACTGCAAGTTTCCACTAATAGTCAGAATGTGATTAATTAGGGTCATAAAATATGGAATAACTAGTTGCCATGGTGAGTCCCTTACCATTCCAGAATGTAGAGAAAAATGGAATGACAACGAAAAATACGGAAAGGTCAGCAAATCAACTCAAAGTGGTGTGTGTGTTTGTGCTGTGGTCAAGGTCCTATAGTGGCATGCCTCTCTCAGATGGCTGGTTTTCCAGGGAGACAGATCCAGAGCTCCTGAAGCTCTTCCACACCTGGGGGCCATGCAACCGCCCCCCCTCAGGAGTCCATCCCTCCTGTGTCCTGCGTCTGTCTGACCCAGAGCGGACTGAAGACCCCTCAGGAGTCGATCCCTCCTGTGAATCTGAATCTGACCGTCCCCTGAACCCAGCACATCTCAGTCTACTTCCAGTCCTGTAGTGATGAGCTGATCTGATGGCCAGTTAAGGCCAAAATAACACTGAAGTATTCTGCTGCATCATAACGCACACTGCAGGGACACATTGCTGGGTGATGTACACCCCTGTGGTAAACTAGTATACTCTGGAAAGGTGTGTGTGCGTGTGTGTGTGTGTGTGTGTGTATTGCAGAGGAGAGCACTGTGCTCTGAAGTGGCTAGACAAGAGCTTAACATCTTTGTGATCCATGCAGACAGATGATTAGCAACTCAAGTGTTCAGACACAAATGACACAATTCACAGGTTAAATTATTCAACACATGAATATCAATCATAGCAAACAGGTTTGGTATTTGTTTTCATTACTTGTGTGGGGTGCTCAAAAACAAACAAACAAACAAACATAGTAAACACATTCAATGTAACAAAAAAAAAAAAAAATGTAGCACTGAAACAGGTAAATAACAGTTTAAAAATAAGTAGTGATCTCTTAAACGTCTTTGGAGATAGCGTTATTGCTTCAGGTACGGCACACCAAAGCACGGGGAAAAGGCTGCAAAATACATTCTGCAAAGTGATTGTGTGTGTGTGTGTGTGTGTGTGTGTGTGTTTGTTTGTGTGTATCAGCGTACATGTGCCAAATTAGTTTAATGAGCATATCATATACTTTTTCTTTTTATGCCGTGCCAAATCTTGTGTAACTGATCTGGCATTGAGCCAATAAGTTGTGTACTTAAGCAAGATTACCAACCTATAATAAAATTAAAGAATAGAAATAAGAATCGAAAATGAAAATGATTACGCAAGGGTTTGATGGTACCCAGAGGGCCAAAGAAGCCCTTCCACTGGGGTAGTGGTCCCTGTGCTAATATATTATCCTCTACACACACGCTATGTACACACACACACGACTGAGCTGGGCCAAGCCTACAGGTGACACGCGTCACAGAGGACCTCTGTCAGGTAGCGGCACCTGAAAGTGTGTGTGTGTGTGTGTGTGTGTCTGACTCACCTGAGGAGAAGAGCAAAGCCAATATCAGGTCCACAGTTCAATTTACAATTCATGAAGTTTTCAGTTGACAACCTTTTTTAGTTTCTCCACACACACACACACACACACACACACACACACACACACACACAGAGAGGAAAAGGTGCAACCGTCATGGCCACAGCTAGATGGGTAGATGTCTGTCTGACAGGGACTTGTAGAGGGGATGGGTGATTCTCCCAGCCCAATGTCTGGTGTTCCTTCAGTCAGTCAGTGAGAGCGTCCGCCCGTCATGAGGTCGAGAGCAGTCACATGAGCACCGCGAGGCGAGCGAGCGAGCGAGCGAGCGAGCGGGGAAGACCTCCGTCCACAGGCAGGCAAACAGCGGTGATGCATCGAGGCTGCTGCTTTCTTTTGTTGCTGCAGGGGTCGGATGGGGTCGCACTTATGTCAGCGCAAGGTAAAGCCCTGGATTCTACTGAAACACACATGTTCTCACTCACTCACTCACTCACACACTCACACACACACACACTCACACAAGCCCACCTGATTAACCAAAAGTGCATCAGAGGGAGGGGGGGGGGGGGGGGGGGAAACACACTCCCAGGGACCTCAGTCTTGTGGGGCACAAAGTCTTTCGGGGTGCTCAGTCCTTTGAGGTGTCCAGTCTGCCGCATGTGGCTGAAGCGTTGGGGGGGTACGTGGGATACGGAGGTCCTCCAGATGAAGAGGCCAAGGTCCGGGGAGGGCAGGCCCAGCAGGGAGGCCTGAAGGGGGGGCAGCGCAGAAGCGACAGTGTCCCCAGCTGTGGGGGTGGGGTGGGGGGGGCTGGAGGTTTGGTGGAGAGGTGGGGTGTGGGGGGGGGGTCATGTCTCCCAGCCCATGCGCTCGGAGCTCTCCAGGGAGAGGGACTTGGGCTTGTGTGGGGAGGGGGGGGTGGGGGGGTCATGTCTCCCAGCCCATGCGCTCGGAGCTCTCCAGGGAGAGTGTCTTGGGCTTGTGTGGGGAGGCGGGGCTGGGGGGACTGCTCAGGTTGGAGCTGTTGGAGGCCGTGGAGTGGCGGGGGGAGTCCGAGTCCTGCAGCAGAAGGGCAACAACACACCAGTTAGAAAACTCACACACACACAAACAACATCATAGCAGTCAGAAAACACACACACACACACACACACACACACACACACACACACACAAAACATAGCAGTCAGAAACACACACACACACACACACACACACACACACACAACATAGCAGTCAGAAAACACACACACACACACACAAACAACATAGCAGTCAGAAAACACACACACACACAACATAGCAGTCAAAAAACACACACACACACAAACAACATAGCAGTCAGAAAACACACACACACAACATAGCAGTCAGAAAACACACACACACACACACACACACACACACACAGGCACAATAGTTAACACAACATTAAGAACACCAACACGGCACAACAATAGGACAACATACGCTTCTGACAACAGAACAGCACACACAGAACAGGAAAGCACATGTTACACAGGAAAGCACATGTTACACAACAGGCGTCCTGTGTTACAAACACAGGTAACACAATACAACCATTTTGTCAAGTACAGTAATGTCCTGTGTCAGATGACGACAAGTATCAAATTACCATTTTTCCTATTGATATTGTATTACTGATTATTATTAGCTTATTGGTAAGCTATTAACATTACAAGATAATTTCTTGACATGAGATAATCAATTTGACTAATTTGATAAAAATTACCTTTTCTTTTACCTTTTCAGAACAATCTAGCATCAAGTGCACTGAACTTAAAAGGGAAACTTGGGAAAATATGGCCCAGGTTAAAAAAAATTCCAATCTTTTTAGGTTCATATTTGTACTAGGGTGAAAAACGATTGGAATTGGTCCAGTATTGAGATAGAACCCTATAACCAGCAACGGCCAAACAGCTATACAATGTAAATCCCAATGGGCCAAGCCTCCGTGTCAAAGTAAACTGCTTGTTTTCGCCACTGAGAGGCTCCTAATGTTAGTACAAGTGTTTGACAACATGGAAAGGATCCGTACAGAGATGGACCTCTGTCTGTTTACTTCAAAAGAAACTAGAAAATGATGTTTCTAGTTTGTGTAGTTTGAATGTCAGTTTCTGTAGAAACATAATAACGTTATGTCGGTGGAAAAAGAAACAGTAAAAAAAAAAAAACTTTAAAGACACAGATGCATGCCCATAGGATTAGGTTGTGTAGCCATTGAACCATTTAGCCATTTTACGGTTGTCGGTTATAGTGTTCTAACTCTATACTGGACCGATTTCGAATCGCTTTTGTCCCTATTCAAAACTTGAACCCATAAAGATGGGAAAATGGTACCCAGGTTAAAAAAATCCCCGGGTTTGCCTTTAATACTACACACACACACACTCAGAACTCAACAGGTTTGCCTTTAATACTACACACACTCAAACACAGTTCTGTCAAGGACCGGGTCAGTCTGGAGTGGGTCTACTGCAGGAGTGTACAGCAGCTCACTATGGAACAGGGAACAGGCCTTTGGTGGACCTGCACCGGGTCAGAACACCACCTGGACCACAGTGAGCTGCCAGCAGATGACTATCCAACACACACACCAGAGATTCACACACACACACCAGAGATTCACACAGAAGATCCACACACACACACACACCAGAGATTCACACAGGAGATCCACACAGACACACACACCAGATATTCACACAGGAGATCCACACACACACACACACACACACCAGAGATTCACACAGGAGGCCTACACACACACACCAGAGATTCACACAGGAGATCCACACACACACACCAGAGATCCACACACACACACACACACACACACACAACTATCTACTCCACCCTAAACACAAAGTCTGGAGGTATAGGCAGGACCTGCTATGTCCCAAAACCACAAACTACAACAGCAGCTGACTGATGGAAACCATGGAAACCACTCTCCTCACTCTCAACACGCACAAGTGCACACACCCACACCAGCCGAAACACACACATACACACCAGTCCACACACACACACACCAGCCCACACACACACACACACCTGAGATTCACACAGATACACACACACACACACACACACACACACCAGCCGAAACACACACACACCAGTGCACACACACATACACACCAGCCCACACACACCCCAGCCGAAACACACACACACCAGTGCACACACACACACACACCAGCCCACACACACACCAGCCGAAACACACATATACACACCAGCCCACACACACACATACACACACACACCAGTCCATACACATATCAGCCGAAACACACACACACACATCAGCCGAAACACACACAAACACAGGGAGAAACACCACACTCACAGCTCCTCTTGAGCCTACTG
>NC_045165.1:2858464-2865964 GCF_900700415.2 Clupea harengus
GAAGAGGGAGAGGATTCAGATGTGTTCAGGAAGAGACACAGGAGAGGGAGAGGAGAGGATTCAGTGTTCAGGAAGAGACACAGGAGAGGGAGAGGATTCAGTGTTCAGGAAGAGACACAGACGCGTTGGGTTTAAGACATGCAGAGGACTCAAGTCTAATCAAAGACAGACACACCAATACGTGCCCACAATCATTTTACATCAAATCTAAAAACCAACACTTGAAATATGTATTTATCCGTATTTAAAATACCCTTTTTATGTAATACATACAAGTTAATGGGAGGAATTCTAACAGTTCTGTGTGATACCGACAGCCCAAACAGTCTTACAAAGTCATCCCATGTTCAAATATGTTTTAGGAAGAGACCGAGCATAGTGTAACTCTAAAGGCATGAATTCTGATGATTTTATGTTTATGTGTCAACCGCTCAAGAGGAAACAGAGAGTCCACACTGGAATTCCTCACTGGAATGCTGTCCGGGAGAGACAGAGGGTGTTTTGTTTAAGAAATGCAAAATATTCTAATTGAAGACAGACACACCACTCCCTATTCCAATGGACACGAAATACATTTACATGTTTTTAACTTTGTAGGAGCCATTTCTGTATTTATTTTATACGTTATTTTAATGCTTGCATTCATTTCTATTGTCTGAGAATTTGTGCCCTCTACAGGTCAAAAGGCAAATAAATAGGAGAGTGACCTGTGGGAGGTGCGGCTGACTAGGAGCACACAGCTTTTGACCTTGCTGATTGATTATTTTGCTGGAGGATAGGCCTCGCTGCTTTTTGTGCTCTCAAACTTTGTTTATTGATTTATTTACCAACCACAAGTTGTACCATCCATTTGGTTAATAAAACCAACCACTTGGAACTGTACTTGGACCGCTTTGGATTTCATTTATTTTAACACCGCAAGCGTCAAAGAACCCCCAGTCAACGCCAACAACGTGACAAACAAAGGGACACTCAGGATAAATGGTCACTATAAACTTCATCTCTTGCAGTACCACCAACTCTGAAGACCTCTTTAAAAAAAGCTGAAGCTGAAACCCCCCCCCCGTCTCGGTCCCGGTCCCGTACCTGGTACCCCCGCCCCCCCCCCCCGCCTCGGTCCCGGTCCCGTACCTGGTACCCCCCCCCCCCCCCGCCTCGGTCCCGGTCCCGTACCTGGTACCCGACGTAGAGCCTCTCGTTGATCATGGCCATCCACTGGACGGGCGCGGGCGCCTGCAGCTCCTTGAGCCTCCGCTGGCGCGTGCGCGTCTTGGTGAGCTCGTAGAGGATGACCTGGCGCTTGACGGCCACGCACAGGCAGCTCAGCGGGCAGCCGTGCCTCACCAGCCCCCAGCACAGTGCCTGGCAGCCCTTCGTCTCCGCCAGCTTGTAGGCCTCGCTCTCGCGCCCGTCCAGCGCCGTGGCCGAGATCAGACGCACGTGCCGGTTCCGTCCCGACACCACGGCCAGCAGCTGTTCGGACGGAACCAGCTCGATCAAGTGGACCTTCTTGTTGTCGCCCACACGGATGATCTCTGCAGAGTGGAGACATGGAAGGGTTAGGTTCATCAAAACCATTTATGTGTATCGGTCTGCCTTGGTGTGTGTGTGTGTGTGTTGCATGTGTGTGTGTGTGTGTGTGTGTGAAGACAAGCACACTGCCGCACCGGACTCTAACTCGCGACCTCAGACGCAGGAGGCAGGTGTGCTAGCAAAGAGGCTAAAACCCATGGGTGCTAGTGTCGCTAGCTCTGACACAGTACTGTACCCGCTGGCCTGTGAGTGTTAGCACAAAAACTGGGGTGGGGATTGGACGTCTGTGTGTGTGTGTGTGTCTGTGTGTGTGTCTGTGTGTGTGTCTGTGTGTGTGTCTGTGTGTGTGTCTGTGTGTGTGTCTGTGTGTGTGTGTGAGAGAGTGTGTGTGTGTGTGAGAGTGTGTTTGGAGGTTTGGGTTAGGATAGAGTTATAGCGTACTGGAAACTGATGATGGTTTCACATATTATATAGTGTGATGAATGATCCAGTTGTTATGTTTCTCCAGACTTACCATCTTTGGTGACGTGAAGAACATACAAGCCCTCTTCATTCCCCAAGGCAATGCGTTCATGATCTGCAGAAGAAGAGAGAAGATAAATCTTCACACAGCTTTCATAACCAACCCATGAACCAACAACAAATAAACAAATAACCAAATAATCAAACAACAAATCAACTCTGCTGAGTGCGAGGAGGGCTCTTGGGTGACCCCTGGTGGTGTCTGACCTATGATGGCGGCGGTCTGCGTGCCCTTGATGAGGGGCAGCGCGCTGTCGTAGGCCTCTTTGGGCGCGTAGACGGAGCGCTCCTTCAGCTTGTTCTTCCGCAGGAGCCGCTGCAGCTCGCTCAGAAGCCCCACCCACTTGTTGCGCTCCTGGTCGCTGTCGGCCAGGATGAGCACCGAGCACTTCTTACCGCCCGCCGACACCAGCTGGGACGCCGTCACCTAGGAGACCAGAGCAAGACAGGTGAGACGGGCACGCACAGTCTGCAACAGCAGCTGGGACTCCCGTCACCTAGGAGACCAGAGGTCAGATGAGGAAGAGGACAACAGCAGGTGTGATGATGACATCACCGTTGCCTTGGAGACAGGCAGAAAGGCTAGATGAAGGGGAAAGTGAGAGGACATGAACGTCACTGCTTGAGCACACACACACACACGCGCACGCACACACACACACACACACACACGCACACACACACACACACACACACACACACACACACACACACACACGCACACACGCACACACGCACGCACACACACACACACGCACACACACACACACACACACGCACACACACACACACACGCACACACACACGCACGCACGCACAACTAAGGGCAATGAATACAGTGAGTTAAGAGTCAAGTTCATCTAAGGCAGGTATCTTTGGCGTATTCTCTACTGTTTATTTGAGAATGAAGTCTAGAGAGTTTAGTAAGACGAGGCTGAACCGAGATAATCCCTCCTGATAAAAACACCAACCCAGGAAGCGGGTGATGAGTGCAAGGTAGGACACCACCAGAGAGCCAGCTGACATTAAAGAAGGAATGGCACGACCACTCTCAGCCACAAACACTGCAACACTGGATCCATCAAATACGTACGCGGGAAGAATGTGAAACAACACACGACTCCAGCCAAATGAAAAAGCTTTTTGTTTAAGATATGTGTGGTGAGGAGTTCAGCCGCGAGCCTAGGCTTCATATCCCACAGAGTGTGTTATTCTACAGGATAAAACAGGACACGATTCCCTCTCCCGCCGAGATGAAGACTGAAAGAATTAACTTTCTTTCTTTCTTTCTTTCTTTTTGTGAAAATATCTTCATGTTGTTTCAAATTTTTGAAGTCTATTTCAAATGAAGGCACAAAGAGTTCCTAGAACCGGTTGCACAACTGCAGAACAAAACAGCTTCCAGTGGAAGTCTCCCCAACCCAAGCCGTCTCTTAAAGAGTTGCAGAATGACTCCCTAGCCTTCCTCATCCGTGGCCCAGAGATCACTAACCCAGAGCTCACTATCACTAACCCAGAGCTCACTATCACTAACCCAGAGCTCACTAACCCAGAGCTCACTATCACTAACCCAGAGCTCACTATCACTAACCCAGAGCTCACTATCACAGAGCTCACTATCACTAACCCAGAGCTCACTATCACTAACCCAGAGCTCACTATCACAGAGCTCACTATCACTAACCCAGAGCTCACTATCACAGAGCTCACTATCACTAACCCAGAGCTCACTATCACTAACCCAGAGCTCACTATCACAGAGCTCACTATCACTAACCCAGAGCTCACTATCACAGAGCTCACTATCACAGAGCTCACTATCACTAACCCAGAGCTCACTATCACAGAGCTCACTATCACAGAGCTCACTATCACTAACCCAGAGCTCACTATCACAGAGCTCACCATCACTATCCTCACTAACACTAACCCAGAGCTTACCATCACAGAGCTCACTATCACAGAGCTCACTATCACAGAGCTCACTAACCCAGAGCTCACTATCACTAACCCAGAGCTCACTAAATGGCTTAATGTCCCAGCAGCCAGGGCTTAATGAGTTAATATAAAGTGTATTAGGACTGGAACAGGAGGCCGTGCTGCAGAAAGACATCCCATAATACCCATCGCCCACAGGAAGACACCCCATCGCCCACACCCCATAATACCCATCGCCCACAGGAAGACACCCCATAATACCCATCGCCCACAGGAAGACACCCCATAATACCCATCGCCCACAGGAAGACACCCCATAATACCCATCGCCCACAGGAAGACACCCCATAATACCCATCGCCCACAGGAAGACATCCCATAATACCCATCGCCCACATCCCATTATACCCATCGCCCACAGGAAGACACCCCATAATACCCATCGCCCACAGGAAGACATCCCATAATACCCATCGCCCACATCCCATAATACCCATCGCCCACAGGAAGACATCCCATAATACCCATCGCCCACAGGAAGACACCCCATAATACCCATCGCCCACATCCCATAATACCCATCGCCCACATCCCATAATACCCATCGCCCACAGGAAGACATCCCATAATACCCATCGCCCACAGGAAGACACCCCATAATATCACTTCCACCAACGCTCCGGTCCCCATTCTAATATCCCCACTCTAATATCCCCACTCTAATATCGCCACTCTAATATCGCCACTGAAAAGGGACTTCACCAGCCTATGGATCTTTTGACTGACTACAGAAATAAAGAAAATAAATGAAGAATGGAATTGAAAGATTGTCATGGCTAAATCATCTTAGTGAGAGAGGTCAGCTCACCCTGAAGATGCAGGGGATGTCCTTCCTGTTGGCGTGGATGACGTCAGACGCCAGCACCGAGCTCACGGAGAACTCCTCATCTCTGGACACACACACACACACACACACACACACACACACAGTCAGTCTGGGCATATAGTGATGAACCACACAATGATATGTGATAACCATCGGAATATAATCAAAATGATATGTGATAACCATCGGAATATAATCAAAATGTTCCATTCTTGAAGCAAGAGGTATTATAGGCCATTTATGTTCACTTCTCACCCAAGGTGCATAAATTATGTCTAACATATTTACATAATTGTGTATATACCCAACACCATACTCCTGGTATGATTTTTAACATAATCTGATATACAAACTAATTTTACCCAGCACATTTCAGGACACTGAACAGTTTATTAGTCAAAGTAAAGCAGGCAGCCTGTGAGAAGTGTGTGTGTGTGTGTGTGTGTGTGTGTGTGTGTGTGTGTGTGTGTGTGTGTGTGTGTGTGTGTGTGTGTGTGTGTGTGTGTGTGTGTGTGTGTGTGTTGTGGTGACACTGACCTCATGTCGATGACCTGGCTGACCATGACACTGGGCTGGGCCGCCTTGCCTTCAGCCACGTCATACAGGAACAGCTTGAAGTCACACACCACCGCCAGCGCCCGCTGCCAACCCTTCTTCACGCCCGCCGGCTTAGGAACCTGACACACACACAACACAGAAAATATTACACACACGTCTACAGGTCACACACACACACACACAACACAGAAAATATTACACACACGTCTACAGGTCACACACACACACACACAGAAAATATTACACACACACATCTACAGGTCACAGACCACAGAAACTATAACACACACACACACACGTCTACAGGTCACACCTCACACACACAGAATAGTCACACATGGAACAATAGCAGACGTGTCTCAGAGCATGCAGACATGACAAAACATGTAACGAGCACACAAACACACACACACACACACACACACACACACACACTAGTGTAAGTGACATACCCGCACGTGGCCCTCGTAGGCGGTGCCGATGCCCTTCTGGGGGTCGATGCCCAGTGGCCCTTTGGTCTGGTCGGGGGGGATGGGGCACACGGCGGGCGCCTTGTCCGCACAGGTCACATGACACGAGAAGTTACAGACTGCAGAGGGGGCGGGCAGAAGAGACAAGAGGGAAGGAGGAAGATGAAGACGATGTAGGCAGGTCCTTATGTTTGACTAATATTACACCCCACCCCCTCCCTTTAATGTTGTCCTTTCTTGGACCGAGAACAGGGGCAGAACTCCATCACTATAACCCTTACGCACACATCCTCCCCAGGACTCTTGAGCGTTACGTTCAGGTTGTTTTTGAGTTCAGTCATGAGAACCAGTGTGCGAGCTGGCCTGATCTGACGCGTGATCGTCGTGATCGTCTCTCGGAGAGGTTCGATCAGTCGCGTGCTCGTCTCTAGGAGAGGCTCGATCAGTCGTGTGCTCGTCGTGACCGTCTCTCGGAGAGGCTAACCCTACCCCCGGCCCGTTACTCATACGTGTGCTCGTCTGTCGGAGAGGCTCGATCAGTCGCGTGACCGTCTGTCGGAGAGGCTCGATCAGTCGCGTGACCGTCTCTAGGAGAGGCTCGATCAGTCGCGTGCTCGTCTCGGAGAGGCTGACCCTCCCCCCGGCCCGTTACTCACCTTCACAGGTGCAGCCCTGTCGGATGAGGCCCACCATCAGGGAGGTGCACTGGCCACACTTGGTGGGGGTGGTGAAGGACTTCACCACAAACTGATGAGCACGGGGCTGCACAGGAGAAACACACACACACACACACACACACACATGACCTTAACACACACACACAACCTTAACACAGCTGGGTGCCTAAAAAAAGACTAAAAGACATTCTGCCCAAGTGCTTGAATAATTAGGACTGCTGTTGGCTGCTTATTGGTTTGTATAAAGCCTTATATAGTTTATATATATATATATATATTTATATAAAGTTTGCTCATTAAGCCTTTTTAAAATATTATTTAAAGAAATTGTATTTTTTAAGGTGATTGGTTCAATGGCATTTAGGCAGTTAGGCATTAATACCAGTTCTTGTGTCTAGTGTGCCTAAGTCCTGTTTAAATGAACTACACGTGCTAACAGTTTTACATTAACTACACATGCTAACAGTTTTACATTAACTACACATGCTAACAGTTTTCTCACCTTTGGTGTTCCCAGGCTGGACCCACTATATGTAGACCGCATGGTTGGGGTGGTCGTGCGAGGATGGTCAGTCCCCTACACACACACACACACACACACACACACACACACACACACACACAGAGAGAGAGAGCAAATAAGAACATCTCTTAATTTTCATCTAGCAACCTACAGAATAAAATGCAGATCCCAGACTGGCCTTCCCCTCTGCCAGGGGTCAAGGGTGAGAGGTCAGGGGTCAGCCTACCTCCAGAGGCTCCATGTCACTGGTGGTGGAGGGGGAGCGCGAGTGCGCCATCAGCTGGCCAGATTTGGCATCATCCTCACGCGAGGGCGTGTTGGACAGGCTGAAGTTATCAATGGAGTCGATCTACAGAGGTAGGGAAAGATAGGGGTCAGAATCACACACACACA
>NC_045165.1:2868464-2873464 GCF_900700415.2 Clupea harengus
GTTCCTCCCCTACACACCCCGATCAGACCCACAGCTCGCGAAAGAAGTGTGATTTATTTCAAACAGAAGTGGGTCACAACGTGGTTTAGTCTGAAGTCGATAAGAAAGAAGTGTGATTTATTTCAAACAGAAGTGGGTCACACTGTGGTTTAGTCTGAAGTCGATAAGAAAGAAGTGTGATTTATTTCAAACAAAAGTCGGTCACACCGTGGTTTGGCTGTCGTCACAAGGTGGATCGTGGAAATGAACGCACGAGAATCACTGTATTACGAATATGAAATGTAATGATTTCTCAAATGAAAACATTTGTCTATCACAGAGATCACATCACATTTTCATAAATGAGAGCATCTATGTTTCCAGCAATCAAGCAAATGAACCAAACACAACGTGTGCTAGGCCTTATTGATAAACACAACATGTGCTAGGCCTATTGATAACACAACATGTGCTAGGCCTATTGATAACACAACATGTGCTAGGCCTATTGATAAAGACGTGTTGGAGGACCAAGAGCACTAATGATTTTGATGAGGACCGGCAGAGAATGTAAATTATTCCTGTGGCTTTAAAGTTGTCCATGAAGGAGTCTGCACAAGTTGAGGAGGAGTTCACGGTCGAGTTGAAATCTGCACTGCATGTTAATAAGCTCCAGTACATCCAAACGAGGTCGGAATACTCACAGCCATCTTCTTTGCACTAAGCAAGCTCTTTTTTTACTTCTTTAAATGTTATTGCTGTGTTCGACTGTAATTTAACTAATTACATACCTGGCCTGTTCGCGAGATCAAGTGCTTAAATTGTGTTTTTCTTTCTGTTTAACAATGTAGCGTAATATGTTACCTTATATTACATTGTAATAGAAACAAATTATAATGTGATTTTAGTCATTTACACCCAAAATTTGACACTCAAATATTGTGATTTTGTAACGTTATTTTGTAAAGTATAATAATGTTAGAACTAGGCCTACTGCCGACTTCAAATCCTATAAAGGCGTTATGGTCACCTTGTAGTGGCGCTGGACTTTTGTACAGCCCACAGAAGCACATAGCTGAAAAGCACACAAATCAACGGCAGAATACGCATGGATGGTGTTTACATAACAAACAGACAGATTTCGCATGGATGGTGTTTACATAACAAACGGACAGATTTTGCGTTTGCTCCGGCGGAAGAATGCCACTGCCGTCATGGCGCGCATACCATAGTCAAGGCTAGAATACGCGTCGGCTGAAAAGTGCATAGCTGCACGCATTCGTTTGACTTAAGCGCATGGGAGAATGGCGCCCTTTGTTATTCGGAGGTCACAGTGTGCAAATAATCAGGCATCTCGTTACAGTAACACCGCGACTATACCGCAACTACACCGCAGCTGCGTTCAAATCATTAAAGCAGCACACGGGCCGTGAGCCCTGACACACTAGCAGACCCACTCAAGAAAACAATCAGATGAAGGAAAAACAAACACACACACACACACACACACACACAGTAATATGTGTTCACTTCCTGTGTCTAAAGGCACCGTGGAAACAAAGTACTGTGGAGGGAGAAGATCATCATCCTCTTGGAGTTCTTCAGCGTCACCTCTGAAAGGTATGCTGTTAGGGGGGGGGGGGGGGGGGGGGGCAACACACATGCTGTGGTATCCCATAATACTCACATCGAAGTGATCCAGACCAGAGGTAGGTGCATTCAGGAAGGCAAGGAAGGAATTATGGGAGTCCTGGTGTTTCACTCCTTGGAATGAAAACAAACAAACAAACAAAACAAACAAAGCTGTTTTAATGCACTGAAGCAATACTATTCTCACATGCTATACGGCCCATTAACAAGTGAGAATGGCAAGCATGCACAACTGCACAGAGTTGTGTGTGTGTGTGTGTGTATACATTCTTGTGTGTGTGTGTGTGTGTGTGTGTATACATGCTTGTGTGTGTGTGTGTGTGTGTGTGTGTGTGTGTGTGTGTATATACATGCGCGTGTGTGTGTGTGTGTGTGTGTGTGTGTATATATACATGCGTGTGTGTGTGTGTGTGTGTGTGTGTGTGTGTGTGTGTACATGCGCGTGTGTGTGACTACATTAAAACAGTTGTGACACTTGAGATGCCAGTAACGGTAATCAGATTGGATGTCTTCATGGTGAGTAAAGGCTGATCTATAGTTGTATGTAAGCTCCACACAGAGCCTACACTGTAGCTTACGCAAGAGGCCTACACCATTGGGAGCATTTATACGTTATAGCTCTAACGCTAGTTGGAAAAAATAAAAAAAGATGGACGTGTTTGTATATAAATGTACTTTGGCTTTTGTCCGCTTAGATCTTTTTTAATGTTACCGATAGTTAGACACTGTACAATCTGTTAACAACGTTATTATACCAAAATAATTTGGCTGAGGTGATTTGCGTGACGTCTGCCAGCCAACTATCTAACGTTAGCACGCTAGCTTATGCTAGCTACCCACAAAGTAGACAACAGCGCAGCGTAGGGCTACGGCGAGGGCTACGCAGACCCAGCTATGCAAAACTGGCCTCAAGTGTTTGAACAGGCCTGAGGCTGATGGGGCAGTACTAGGGCTGAACGATTAATTGCATTTGCGATTTAATCGCGATATGATAGAACGCGATTTTCTAACCGCAACGTTCGCGATTAAAAAACGTGATCTTAAAAAAAAAAAAAAAAAATTATATATAAATATCTTTTTTTTTTTTAAGATGGTAAATTTTGCACAGTGTTTAAAAAGTGCATTCCTTGTGTTTATTCTTACAATGACTTTGTTTAAATTACTTAAATGCAGTGGCAAAGCCGATTTGTTGTTCTTGATTCTGTAATGAGCAGTTAAATAAAAAATGTAATTGTGGGAAATAATATTTTACACTAAATGTATCTAATATTGTGTTGGTCATATTGAAATCATTCATTACGATTTGTTTGGAAATAAATTAGGATAAAACTAAAAAAAATCGCATATTAAATCGCAATCGCAATATTTTGGGGAAAAATCGCAATTAGATGATTTCCCCAAATCGTTCAGCCCTAGGCAGTACTGCAGACATCTCCACTGCTGTGCAGTCTTTAGTAGGACAGGGGAGGAGATGTGTGTGTGTGTGTGTGTGTGTGTGTGTGTGTGTGTGTGTGCATTCTTTAGTAGGACAGAGGAGGAGATGTGTGTGTGTGTGTGTGTGTGTGTGTGTGTGTGTGTGTGTGTGTGTTAGTGTGCATTCTTTAGTGGGACAGGGGAGGAGATGCTGCAATATCATGAAATCTGATCAGCATTAGGATTGCCAGCCATCACACAGCCTCGTTTATGCCATTGGCACACACACGTCTCTCCCACTGGGAGATGAGGAAAACTCCCTCTCAAAGCGTGTGTGTGTGTGTGTGAGTGTCTAGACATGTCTGTGTGAAATGTCTGACTGAGTGAGTGTAAGTGTGAGTGTGAGTGTGTGTGGGTGTGTGTGAGTGAGTGAGAGAGTGTGAGAGAGTATGTGTGTGTGTGTGTGTGTGTGAGAGAGTGTGTGTGTACCCTTTCCAATGCGCAGCTCCTCAGTCTCGTGTTTGAGTCTGTCGATCTCAGACTGCATCTCCTGGTTCTTACTCTCCGACTCCTGCAGTTTGCTGAGGGGAAAACACAGACAGATCAATCAATCAATCAATCAATCAATCAATCACACACATAAATCACACACCAATCAACCAATTAGTCTGTACTGTATATGACTTTACTATTAGAATGATTGTTCAGCTTTATGTGTAAATGTTGGGTGAGGCTTGAATCTCCACCTGGGGATTAAGACTCCAGTACTGCTGCTACTGTATGTGTACATGTTGGGCTTAAATCTCCACCTGGGATTAAGACTCCAGTACTGCTGCTACTGTATGTGTACATGTTGGATGAGGCTTGAATCTCCACCTGTGTGTGTGTGTGTGTGTGTGTGTGTGTGTGTGTGTGTGTGTGTGTGTGTGTGTGTGTGTGTGTGTGTGTGTGTGTGTGTGTGTGTGTGAGTGTGAGTGAGTGTAAAAGACAGGGTTTGGACAGTGTGTGTGTGTGTGTGTCCCTACCATTCAGTGGCCATGTTGTCGGCCTTGACCTTGTTGAGGTCGTCCTGGATGGCCTGCTTGGCTCTGATCTCAGCGTCCAGGGCAGACTGCAGCTCCAGACGGGCAGACATGTCCAGCTTGGCCAGGCGACGCATCTTCCACGGCATGTCCTGAGAGAGACAGAGCACAGAAACAAAATTAGTCTGAGATGCAACGCAGGTGTGTGTGTGTGTGTGTGGTGGGTGGCTCTTACAGTTTCTGAGACTATACTGTAACTGTATACACTCAAGACTGTTTTTGTGTGTGACTATTGTGTGTCTGTGCTTTTGTCTGTGTGTGTGCGTCCTTATCTGTGTGTGTGTGTTTGGGTCTGGGTATGTGTGTGTTTGGGTCTGGGGTATGTGTGTGTGCGTCTGTGCTTTTGTCTGTGTGTTTCTGTGTGTGTGTGTCCCTGTGTGTGTGTGTGTCTGTGTGTGTGTGTGTCTGTGTGTGTGTGTGTGTGTCTGTGTGTGTGTGTGTGTGTGTGTGCGTGTGTGCGTGTGTGTGTCTGCGTGTGTGTGTGTCTGCGTGTGTGTGTGTCTGCGTGTGTGTGTGTCTGCGTGTGTGTGTGTCTGCGTGTGTGTGTGTCTGCGTGTGTGTGTGTCTGCGTGTGTGTGTGTCTGCGTGTGTGTGTGTCTGTGTGTGTGTGTGTGTGTGTGTGTCTGTGTGTGTGTGTGTGTCTGTGTGTGTGTGTGTGTCTGTGTGTGTGTGTGTGTCTGTACCCACCGTCCCCTTGGCTCCCAGGCTGCTGCTCCTCAGTCCCTCCAGCTCCTCCGTCATCTTGGTGGCGAGAGCCTGCAGGTAGCCACGAGCATCCTTCTCATCACTCACCCTGTGTACACACACACACACTTAGATTTAGATCACTATTTGTTCCACCTTCACTGTGCTCATTATATGCAATTTGAACATTGT
>NC_045165.1:2880964-2885964 GCF_900700415.2 Clupea harengus
TTCAGGTTCTTCAGCTCGTTGGCGTACTGCGCCTCGCGACGCGCTAACTCTTCCTCGTGCAGCACCGTCTGATTCTCCAGGTCGCCACGGAGACGCCCCAGCTCCTGTTGCTGCTCAGGGGCCGCTGACAAACTGGGGACGCGCCCTACCTGCTTCTGCTGCTCCACACACACACACACACACACACACACACACACACACACACAGAACATTTCACAGTCAGACATGTAGATGTGGTTTCATGACAAGTGTGTATATGTACATTCATCTCCACCTCCTCCTCTAGCTGTCTACTGTGTGTGTGTGTGTGTGTGTGTGTGTGTGTGTGTGTGTGTGTGTGTGTGCGCGCGTGTGTAAGTGTGTGTGTACCTTCACCATCTCCAGCTCCTCCTCCAGCTGTCTGCTGTACTGCTCGCTGCGTTCCCTCAGCTTCTTCTCCTTCTGGGCCTCCGCTGCCTGCTCCTCAGCCTGTGCTTCCAGCTGACACACACACACACACACACACACAATTAAACAAAAACATATTGAAGACCTCTAATTGAAGACCTCAGTACACTTCCACACGGACGTGGCCTTTTAAAACAAGTCGTTAAAACACTACTTTCCATTCGTCTGCAATCAGAGGAGAAGGGACAAAGGGGGCAAACACACACACACACCACACACACACGCACACACACACACACACACACGGTTGTCTGTGGCTAATAACTCTTCACGCTGTCACTTTCCTTCAGACTTAAAACCACACCAGACAGCACTGTAGACACACACACACAAAACACACACACACACACACACGGCTGAGTGTGAATGGCGGGCCTCACCTCCTTCCTTGCCCTCTCGGTCTTGCGCACGTCCTGCCGGACGGCCTCCATCTTGTGGCCCAGGGCCTCCATCTCCTCCTCCTTGTCGCGGAGCTGGCGGGCGAGGCGCTGCTTGGTGGAGCGCAGGTCCGTCAGCTTCTCGCTCATCTCCGAGAACTCCTGCATGGCCAGCTTCCTCTGGCTGTGTGCCTCCTTCAGGTCCTTACCCTGAGACTTCACACGCTCACTCTGCTCACTCAGCTCCTGAACACACACACACACATGCGCACACACACACACCCAGATACACACACACACAGAGATACACACACACACACACACACACACACACACACACACACACACACACACACACACATTAATAGCTAATTTACCACTCTACCTCTTTTTTTAGTGCCTCTGCATCTTTATCAGTGGAGACGGGATATGAGTTGCTTTTGTTTATATTAAACACTGAATATTCCTGCACATCTTTCCGTTCGCCCCTCTTCCCCTTTGCCAGTTCATGCGCTGTAGGCTTCCGGGTGATCATTAATATTTCATCATAACAAAGCAGAGAGATTTGCTGCATTAAGGATCCTAATATCCCCCTCACTGGGCCCTCCTGGGGGCATTAATAATAGGTGGATGGATGGATGGGTGGGTGGATGGATGGATGGATGAATAGGTGGATGGGTGGTTGGGTGGATGAATGAATGAATGGATGGGTGGATGGATGGATGGGTGGATGAATAGATGGATGGATGGGTGGATGAATAGATGGATGAATGAATGAATGGATGGATGGGTGGATGGTGGATGGATGGATGGGTGGATGGGTGGATGGGTGGGTGGGTGGGTGGGTGGATGGATGGGTGGAGCTGAAGTACGGCTTTATTGACTGCATTCATTGAGCAGAAGACTGATTTAAGTCTTCCCAGAACATAAACATACAAAGTTCATTAGAGGTAACGACAATTCTGTAGGGTCTGTGAAGAGCTACACTTTTTCTCATTACACACACACACACACACACACACACAGTGTATCCTGACCTTCTGCGAGTCGTCCCTCTCCTGCCTGATGCTCTTCATCTGCTTCTCGAGCGAGCGGATGCGCTGGGACGACTCCTCCAGGTCCCGTCGAGCGGAGGTGGCCTGCCCCAGCTGCTGCTCCAGCTGCCCCGAGTCTGACAACACCCACAACAACCAGCCAATCAGAGGCCGAGGACAATATGATATCACAACAACCAGCCAATCAGAGGCCGAGGACAATATGATATCACAACAACCAGCCAATCAGAGACCGAGTACAATCTGATATCACAACAACCAGCCAATCAACAGCTGACCTGAGTCTGACAACAATATAACAACCAAACAATGAACAATCAGGTGCAGTCTAACAACAACAACAACACAACAACACAACAACCACAATGGGGTACAGTCTGACGATACACAAATAAATGTAAGGTAACAATTGTAACTTCAATGTATGTGACAGCTGAAAGTTTTGTAACAATCCTTGTATAAAAGCAGATGCTAGATGACAACCTGTAAAAAGCCCAACGTGTCTGTGTACCTGCGATCTGCTTCCTGAGGCTCTCAATCTCCTCCTTGAGGCCGCGGACCTCAAACTCTTTGTTGGTGCCGACGGGTCCGGTGCTGACGGGTCCGGGTCCGGATCCGTCCCCACTGGAGTACTGCAGGGTCTGCACCGTCTTAGTGGCCTCTGGATGAAGAGGAGGAGGAGGAGGAGGGGGAGGAGGAGGAGGAGGAGGGAGTAAAAGAGTCAGCATTCAGGCCCTAATTGTCTGATAACAGCAAGCACATTACTGCAGACTGCCACTGGAAAATGCATCCAATCCAGGCTAAGAATCAAACCGTAATGCTTGGATATATCTGAAGAGAGGAGAACAAAACTAAAGAAACTGGTATAAAGCCCACCTGTAGGTCACAGCTCTATACCCTTCCTCTAGATATACCCCTTTCTCTATAGCCTTCCTCTAGATATACCACTTTGGCCACACTTTCTTTAGATATACCACAATATTCACCCTTTCTTTAGATATACCCCTTTCTCTACACATACCACTATGGCCTTTCTCTATACCCTTCCTCTAGATATACCACTATGAACACCCTTACTTTAGGCATACCCCTCTCTCTATACCCTTCCTCTAGATATACCACTATGGCCACCCTCTCTCTACACCCTCCCTCATAGATGCATGATCCCCCCCTCTCTCTATACCCTCCCCAGATGCCCCTCTATTATAGTTGCTGCTCTCTGCACCTTGTAGTTTGCGGCTGAGCTCCAGCTTCTCCTGCTCCAGCCTGCGCAGCCGTCTCTCGTACGCCTCCGCCGCCAGGCTGTCCTCCAGGCTGCGCTGCACCCCCACGTCCATCGCGCCCGGACCGCCCCACTCCCGCAGGCAGCCGCGGTCCGACAGGGAGCTGGGGAAGGAGAGAGGGCACAGGGTCAAAGGTGAGAGGTCATAGACATGCTAGGTGGTGGGGTGTTGCACTAATGACATGGGCAGTGAGGTTTATGGGTCTGTGTAGTTTCACTCTCTCTCTCTCACACACACACACACACACACACACACACACACACACACCACACACACACACACACACACACACACACACACACACGGGTCCAGTGTGACACAGCATCCATAAATAGCATCCCAGATGTCCCAGACATTCTCCACACACCATCAAACGTGTCCGTTTTCAAACGCAGTAACGTTCCGGGACAAGAGCTGAGTCATGGTGATAGGCATGCAGGAGGCTGTGCTAAAAGAGACAACTGTCTCATCTCTATCTCTTCCCCAAACATCTGTCATGAATACACACACACACACACACACACACACACACACACACACACACACACACACACACACACACACACACACACACACACACACACACACACACAGAGGACGGCAGAGAGGGAGGGCATGCAGGAGGCTGTGCTAAAAGAGACAACTGTCTCATCTCTATCTCTTCCTCAAACATCTGTCATGAATAGATCATGTCTAGATCTCTGGTGCAATATGGTGTTCATAAGGATCACTCCTGACAGAAACAACACACACACACACACACACACACACCTGACAACCCAGGGAGGTTTAAACTGAAACAACACACACACACACACCTGACAACCCAGGGAGGTTTAAACAGAAACAACACACACACACACACACACACACACACACACACACACACACACACACACACACACGACAACCCAGGGAGGTTTAAACAGAAACAACACACACACACACACACACACACACACACACACCTGACAACCCAGGGAGGTTTAAACAGAAGCAAAACTGAATTCAACCAGTAAACGTTCAGACAGGTTCAGGTGTAAAATGCACCATGAAAACAGATGAAGACTACTGTTTAAGACCCGACGCACATAATCCATCTTCCATTACTCATTAATACCTGAACTGAGCATCCAACCAATAGGCAGAGTAAGAAACGTGACAAGAATGCATTTTGGATTTGCAATTTGCAAGATGGCATGATTAGACGGCCTATAATGGTGAACTATTGCTATTACAGCAAACATCACACAAGGCTCTGCATTAACACTAGGGGTGGGAATCTCTTGGCACCTCACGATTCGATTCTAAACCGATTATCAATTCTAAACCAATAAAACGATTATCGATGCATCTCGATTTTTAAAACATTTGAGTTTGCTACTCAGAGTCTCAAATCTGAGTTTGCTACTCAGAGGTTGCTAATCACTTCCTACCTTCTCTATTTTGTTATTAGAGAAAAAGCTTTTCCTTGTCACAATTGATGACTTTCTATGAACAATGCAATAGTCGATGCAGCTTGCATTTCAACACAAAATGGATGTGAAGAAATAAATAATAATAATACAAATATATACATATATATATATATTTTTTTTTAAATCGATTATGAACTTTTCTGAATCGAGACAGAATCGTTCTACAGAGAATCGAGAGAAATCGAAGAATCGATTTTTTTCCCACCCCTAATTAACACCAAGACAAGAGTTCTCTATATGCTGCTGCAATATCCACCACATGCATGGAGAAGAACTGAACTGAACTAAACTGCAATCCGTATTGCCGTCTTATAGCATTACACACACACACGCACGCACGCCCGCACGCACGCACGCACA
>NC_045165.1:2890964-2893464 GCF_900700415.2 Clupea harengus
TCTGGCCTTGACTGGTCTCACCTTATGGTTCATGATCTGGCCTTGACTGGTCTCACCTTATGGTTCATGATCTGGCCTTGACTGACCTTGACTGGTCTCACCTTATGGTTCATGATCTGGCCTTGACTGGTCTCACCTTATGGTTCATGATCTGGCCTTGACTGGTCTCACCTTGTGGTTCATGATCTTGCCGTAGGTTTCCACGAGTGACTCGGCGTAGAAGGGCGTCTCTCCGTAGAGCATCTCGTACATGCAGACGCCCAGGGACCACCAGTCGCACTCGGGGCCGTACTTCCCCTTGCCCTCCTCCATGGCCTGCAGGATCTCTGGGGAGATGTAGTCCGGAGTGCCCACCGCCACCGAGGACTGGACCTGGGGGGGGGACCAGGAGAGAGACCAGAGAGAGAGAGAGAGAGAGGGAGGGGGGGGGGCAGGAGAGAGACCAGAGAGAGAGAGAGAGAGAGAGGGAGGGAGGGACCAGGAGAGAGACCAGAGAGAGAGGAGAGAGAGAGAGAGAGGGAGGGAGGGACCAGGAGAGAGACCAGAGAGAGAGAGAGAGAGAGAGAGAGGGAGGGGGGGGGGCAGGAGAGAGACCAGAGAGAGAGAGAGAGAGAGAGAGAGGGAGGGGGGGGGGCAGGAGAGAGACCAGAGAGACGAGGAGAGAGGAGAGGGAGGGACCAGGAGAGAGACCAGAGAGAGAGAGAGAGAGGGAGGGGGGGGCAGGAGAGAGACCAGAGAGAGAGAGAGAGAGAGAGGGAGGGAGGGACCAGGAGAAGAGACCAGAGAGAGAGAGAGAGAGAGAGAGAGGGAGGGAGGGACCAGGAGAGAGACCAGAGAGAGAGAGAGAGAGAGAGAGAGGGAGGGGGGGGGGCAGGAGAGAGACCAGAGAGAGAGAGAGAGGGAGGGGGGGCAGGAGAGGGAGAGAGTATTGATGTAAAAAGGATAAAAGAAAAGAGAAATGGGGGGAGAGAAAGAGTCAGTCTTGGTTACGGCACAGAACTCAAATCACCATCAGTCAAACAGTGACAGTCCCTCAAGTACAGAGAAGAGAGGCCAGGCCAGCTGGCAGCACAAGTGACACACACACATGAGGGACACACACACACACACGAGACACACACAAATGAGACACACACACATGAGACACACACACACAAGAGACACACAGGAGCAACACACACAAACACACACACACACACACACACACACACACACACATAAGACAAACACACACATCATGGCAACTCATCAGATCTCCAGGCACATCACGTAGTCACACACTTCATTTCTCATCAAGGGGATATTTAAAGACTGGTGCTAATCAACCAGCCGCCTCAAGGACCACTGTGTGTATCTGTGTGTGTGTGTGTGTGTGTGTGTGTGTGTGTGTGTGTGTGTGTGTGTGTGTGTGTGAGATCGATACAGTTTCAGCCTTAACCTACCATGATTAAGTTTCAATGAATCTCATCCCTGAGTGAGTGACTGAGTGTGTGGGTGAGTGGGTGAGTCCGTGCGGTAGCTGAATCTGGATCTCTGTGAGGTGAGGTGAGGGCTTTGAAATGGGACTACAATGCTACTGAATGTGACACACACACACACACACCTATCAATCAATCACAGGCTCTGTGCTCCTCAGGGGGAGGAAGAGGAAGAGGAAGAGGAAGGGCATTTCAAAACCTCCTGTTTGATACTGCAGTCTTCAGGCAGAGGGCCATGAATGGTGAAGCTCACTACTGCTGGCGTTCTCTGGAGGTGCTAGCGTTAGCGTTAGCTCCTAGTAGTATTACAGGGCAAGGGTTGGGGTCAGAGTTCAGGTGAAGCACTAATGATGGTATTTTGGCCTATCTGCTGATCGTGATGCAAGTGTTTTGTGTGCACGGGTCTGAGTATTCACATTAGTGTTTGTGTGTGTCTAAGTCAGTGTGTGTGTGTGTTTGTGTGTCTGACTGTGTGTGTGTTTCTGATTATGTGTGAGTGTGTGTATCTGTCTAACTGTGTTTGTGTGTGTATGTGTGTCTGTCTAACTGAATGTGTGTGTGTTAGTCTAAGTGTGTGTGTGTCTATGTGTGTGTGTGTGTGTGTGTGTGTCTATGTGTGTGTCTATGTGTGTCTATGTGTGTGTCTAACTGGGTGTGTGTGTGTATCTGTCTAACTGTGTTTGTATGTGTGTCTGTCTAACTGAATGTGTGTGTGTGTGTGTAAGTCTGTGTGTGTAAGTGTGTGTGTTAGTCTAAGTGTGTGTGTTTGTGCTCAGGGGTTGGAGGGTGACTGGAAAGGCTCATGTGTGCAGCTGCATGATTATGTGAACGTCAGGCTCTAAACTTCCTCCTCTTTTACAACAGCGCACACACACACACACACACACACACACTAAACTTGCTGGCGGAGGGGGGGGGGGGGGGGGGTTGAGATTTGTTTATGACCTGCCAAAACGGAGCTCCCGTATCCAAGTGATAACTCAGACCAGCTTCCGAGCGCTTAGCATCCCGCCATCTGACAA
>NC_045165.1:2903158-2905658 GCF_900700415.2 Clupea harengus
CCCTCTTTCAGGTCCCAGACCCTCAGTCCTGGCATGCCAGCCATCATCCACACACACACACACACACCCTCACACACACACACACACACGCCCTCACGCCCTCTTTCAGGTCCCAGACCCTTAGTCCTGGCATGCCAGCAATCAATCACACACACACACACACCAGTCTCAACAGCAGCACGGGCACCCTGCCTGCGGGGGCTGGGAATAGAGACGTGTGTGTGTGTGTGTGTGTGTGTGTGTGTGTGTGTCACTATGCGCCAGGGCGCCAGATGATCGTTACTGAGTGCTAATTATGAGTGAGCCACAGTATCACTCCAGTCTGTATCACTGGATGTGTTTAACTGGATGGATGGCTTTCTAGAAGGTGACCAGGGTGTGCCTTTATTTCTCATCCACACCTTTCTTACTAAGCCATGAAGGAAGTGTGTGTGTGTGTGTGTGTGTGTGTGTGTGTGTGTGTGTGTGTGTGTGTGTGTGTGTGTGTGTGTGTGTGTGTGTGTGTGCGTGTGTGCGTGTGTGTGTCAGTGTCTCTCTCAGTGACTAGTAGTCGCAGATGTAGGCCTACTCTAAGCTCTCTCTATACTCCTAGCATCATTCCAGTCTGTATCTGTATCTGCACGAGACCCAATGCTAGCCCTTTCAGCTTTAGTTACCTTTGTGAGGGGAGGGCATTTTTCCTCCTTCAGTTCTTCCCTTGTAAGGTAAAGTGTGTAACATCTCCTTTAGTAGGTAAGTGATGAGCTACCCAGCGCCAAGCAAGGGACAGATCTTTTCCAGAGTTGGCAGCTATGTGGGGTGAAGGAGCCGGGACATGCAGTTTATGGTCCGTTAGCCTCACAGCAGTAAGCCTCACAGCAGTTAGCCTCACAGCTACCCACACTGCAGTTTATGTTCAGTTAGCCTCACAACAGTTAGCCTCACAGCTACCCACACTGCAGTTTATGTTCAGTTAGCCTCACAGCTACCCACACTGGAGTTTATGTGCAGTTAGCCTCACAGCAGTTAGCCTCACAGCTACCCACACTGCAGATTATGGTATGTTAGCCTCACAGCAGTTAGCCTCACAGCTACCCACACTGGAGTTTATGTGCAGTTAGCCTCACAGCAGTTAGCCTCACAGCTACCCACACTGGACATGCAGTTTATGGTCAGTTAGCCTCACAGCTACCCACACTGGACATGCAGTTTATGGTCAGTTAGCCTCACAGCTACCCACACGGGACATACAGTTTATGTGCAGTTAGCCTCACAGCAGTTAGCCTCACAGCAGTTAGCCTCACAGCTACCAACACTGGACAGGAAGCAGACGCCAGATGACAAGGATCACATGACTGCTGCTATCCAGAGAGGCCGTCGCTGCGAACACACACGACAGAAATGCCAGTGGAGGACTCAGGGGGCCCATGGCTCTGTGCTGCAGGGGTGCCTGTGTGTGTGTGTGTGTGTGTGTGTGTGTGTGTGTGTGTGTGTGTGTGTGTGTGTGTGTGTGTGTGTGTGTGTGAGAAAGCATGTGTGAGTGTGTGAGCACACGTGTGCATATATGAGATAAAAAAAGAGGGAGAGAAAGAGAGGTTTAGAGAGAGGGGAGAGGATAGAGAGAGGGAGAGAAAGAGAGGATAGAAAGAGAGGATAGAGAGAGGGCAGAGAGAGAGAGAGAGAGATAGAGAGAGGGCAGAGAGAGAGAGAGAGAGAGAGAGGCGTCCCCTAAGCCCTTTATCATGCTAGACTGGCTGAGCTGCATAGCTCTCTGTGTGCCATGAGAGAAACACAGGACCTCAGGCCTGACCTCACAGGTCACGGGGTCAAACAGACTATTACAGCAGCGAGACAGGGAGAGAGAGAGAGAGAGAGAGAGAGAGAGAGAGAGAGAGAGAGAGAGAGAGGGAGACAGGGAGAGAGAGAGAGAGACAGGGAGACAGAGAGAGAGAGAGAGAGAGAGAGAGGGAGAGAGAGAGAGAGGGAGACAGGGAGAGAGAGAGAGAGAGACAGGGAGACAGAGAGAGAGAGAGTGAGAGACAGGGAGACAGAGAGAGAGAGAGAGAGAGGGAGAGAAGGAGAGAGAGACAGACAAAGATGGTGGAGAAAGAATGACCAAGAAATGGAGAGATTAGAAGGAGAGAAGATGGAGAAGGAAAGAGCAAGAGAAAAGACAGATGGAGAGAGAGAGGGAGAAAGGGGACTCTCTTTGGACAGGATGTGTGTGTGTGTGTGTGTGTGTGTGTGTGTTGGGGGAACTGTGGACTGAGGGGTGCCACAGGGTGTGGCTGTGACAAGAGGCCCCAAAAGGCCACAATCCTTGCCCACTGCACTGGGTGTGACACACAGGAAGGCCACAGGCGGGTACACACACACACACACACACACACACACACACACACACACACACACACACACACACACACACACACACACACACACACACACACACACACACACACACACACACACACACACACACCGTTTCCTATGTCCTTCCCCTGACAACAACAATGGAGGC
>NC_045165.1:2910658-2923158 GCF_900700415.2 Clupea harengus
AGCGCACAGAAGCTTTCTAAAACACAACAGACTTCTAATCAGAGGAATGGAACGTCGTTAGCACAACAGAACTTTATCAGACTGGAACTGGAACGTTCAAACGCAACATCTCGGCGAATGAAATGGAATGTTCTTATCAGTCCGTGGCGTTCGGAGCCGGACTGGAACGGTACGTGAACCAAAAGGACCATTCAGATTAGTGAGAGGAGGACCGCTCCAGTTCTTAAAACGCTGCCTCCTGCCTAGCCTGTTGAAAAGAGAGAAAGTAGCTTCCCCCTAAGAAGCCAGGTATATCATGATATCATCATCATCATATCATCATGATATCATCATACTGTGCTACAACAACTGTGCTTCGAACTGCAGAGGATGAGCTGTGTGTTGCTGCCAGGAAAACTAAATAATAACTTCCATGCTTGTGAAAGCCAAGAGATGACACACACACACACACACACTTCCAAGCTTGTGAAAGCCAAGAGATGCGCAGTGCTGATAAGCAGTCATGCTGTCAGGGCTGATGGCTGGAGTCGCCAGCGGGGCAGGAGAGGCTGCAACACACACAGGGTGTTGGGTTACACACCTCCCAGCAGGCACCTCTCCACAACACAACAGACATCCGTCCAGTACACAACATCTCTCCACAACACAACAGGCACCTCTCCTGGGGCCTGTTCGTCGTAGGGTTGAAGCTAAGTTAATCAACTGGCCTTTTAGCCCGTTAAGATTAGCGAGCTGATTGTGAACAGCAAATATCGGTTCGTTCAACGGCTAATCCGCATCCAAATCATGTGGTTAATTTCAACCAGGCTAAAGTTATCAGGGCTATTGCGCGTGCACGTCCTACTTCAAAAGGCAGGAAAGGTCGATCACCAAAACAATGATTTTCTAAGGGTATAATGGTTCTAAACTCAAAGAAAAGGGCTCTTTTTTTCTCCGCTGGCGAGCAGGAGATGAACATGAACGCTTATGAAGAATACAAGACCATAATCATGGCAAAATTCAACACCGCCACCGCTGTGAGAGCAAGGTGTGTTGGGATGTTTATAGGGTGATATCTATGTATGAATAACTGACGGCAAGTGTCAACTGGTACAGAGGATCCCTCTACCGGTTCGAAACTACAAGGTTTCTAGTTCGAATCCCCTCACCTCCTTCCTCGATATAGTTCTAAATTTTCTTGTAAGTCACTTTGAATAAAAGAGTCTGTTAAATGACTAAATGTATTAATAACAAATGCAATAAATTGAAGCAGTGAAAATAAATTGTCTGTATTTCTCTCTATTCTTATCATGAGTCCACCTTAATCATTTTCTACAATAATGATATGCTATGGTGTAAACCGCTTAGCGAGCTACGACGAATACCCCCCAGTACACAACACAACATCTCACCACAACACAACAGGCCTCCGTCCACAACACAACAGGCATCTCTCCAGTACACAACATCTCTCCACAACACAACAGACATCCGTCCAGTACACAACATCTCTCCACAACACAACATCTCTCCACAACACAACAGGCATCTCTCCAGTACACAACATCTCTCCACAACACAACAGGCATCTGGTATGAGCAAAACAACCATCTCTCCACAATAGAACAACCATCCGCCCACAACACACAATCTTTCTTTCCATAACTCAACAACAACCATCCCTCTTCCCCAAAACCATCTCTCTCCACAGCCCAGCATAATGGCTCTATAGTACATTTGTAACAGAGATATTCATCGCTGGATAGCAGATATTCAGTCTTAAAGCAGCAATACGGAGTTCTGTTCCAAAACTAGTCAGCTAACTACCTAAAAAGGCATGCAAAAACCTTGCAAACAACACCAACAGCCCAGCTGACACTGATAGAAGCTTGCCAACACACTAACTGGTGTCTTTTGGCAGTAAAGCTTGCAATGTCATGCGTGTGAAAGCTTTTCTTCCACTTTTGCAGGGTGTTCCAGCCAGGTACACAGAACTACATAGGGCATATCCTGGATGGCTAGTGGGGAAGACACAGGTGTTTATCTGTCCTTCACATGACCATATGCTATCAAAATGAACTTGAGGATGGTACCAAAACTAGTTGCCTATAAAACCATACCTCAAAAAGTGTCAAATTGTTGCATAGTGTTACTTCAACAGAGAGGACCTTGATCTTTGCTCCGCTCAGTCACATGGGATGAGAATAACCCTATACGTTTATTTTATGGGTTTCAGCATGTAATGCTTTCTTACACCCTCAGATGCTACTGGATTCATTCGTTCTGTATTAGACAACTGTGTGTGTGTGTGTGTGTGTGTCCAGAGAGGCCTTCTCAGATAGAGAGGATTCATTCAGCAGTAAGGATCAAACAGTGGTCCCAATTCATGATCAGAATGGCGTTTTGACGCCATGCCAGATGCACCTGCGTAGATTTGGAACGGGAGGTCTTGTCCATCATCACGAGATTCCGAGGCCAAATCGCTTCCTGTTGGCACAGGCTTGCCTACCGGGCCGCTGTGCCCGAGTCTGAGTCTGTGGCTGGGGCCGATGCAACTGCACTAAGCTCCGCAGCCTTATTGTAATCTTTGAGAGGGATCCAATTATACTTGAAGAGCTGTGGGGAGAGTTGCATCCAAGCATGTCTGGACAGAACAGGGCTTAAAACATGGACTACCGGGGTTGGGGCTCATTTGGTTAGGAGATGCTGCTTTTTTTTCTTTTTTTTTTTTTAAAGCCTGTCAGCCTACGCAGATAGTCGCACACACACACACACACACACACACACACACACACACACACACACACACACAGGAGCTTCTGACAGGGTCAGGCCTCGTCCACGAAAGCTACCCGCTGTTTCCCCATACTCATTCATTCACACTCTACACTTCCCATATACAACAAGGGCCCCCTGTGTGTGTGTGTGTGTGTGTGTGTGTGTGTGTGTGTGTGTGTGTGTGTGTGTGTGTGTGTGTGTGTGTGTGCACGCAAGTCCACACACACACACACACACACAAGCTGTGAGCAATGTGTCTAAACATGCCTCGAGGTGCTTGTTTCTGACAGCAAACCCTCCGTTCCAGCATAGAGGCATGAGTGGAGAACACTGCTCACAGCTTGTGTGTGTGTGTGTGTGTGTGTGTGTGAGTAGAGAACACTGCTCTATTTTTCTACTGGCGATGGGAGGACAAAGAAGAAAGAGAGAAGAAAAAAAAGAAAAAAAGAAAAGCAAAACAGAGGCACACTGAGCAGAGCAGCAGAGCAGCAGAGGGCCGTCCGCTCGCTCGCCCAGCGCCCGGGACAGTCCAAGGGAAGTGCGTGTAGGATCCACTCCACCCCCCCCCCCCCCCCCCTCGCTCCCCCCCCGCTCCCCGCCGAAGCCCGTCGGAGTGGCCAAGACAAGCTTTCATTGAGAATTCTGAACATTCCAGCCAGAGTGAGAGGTTACTAAAGTTTTCACGGAGAGAACAAACGCCGACAGAGCCAACGACATCTTACTCTCAACACCACCAACCCCCCCCCCCCCCCCTTCCTCCTCCTCCTCCTCCTCCTCCTCCTCCTCCTCTCTTCAGCAGGGCTGCACGGCCCGCCCGGGCTCTAAACAGAACTAAAACCAGAACTCATTTAGATTACTGGTTACTGTAACATTCTCTGTTCTGGGAAGCCCATTTCTACTCCATGTGACTTTTGCCTGAAAACGAAACAGACGAGCTTTCTTTGCGGAGTAATACTGCTGGGTTATCAGAAGAGTGGAGAGCCGGTAAGGGGCTTGAGCATTTGAATTCTCAACTCACCGTTGACAAGAGCAACAATCTCCCTGCGTCACGTGTCAGAGAGGAGCACATGATGGGGGTGCTTCATTAGCCAATCAGAGAAGAGAGGAGCACATGATGGGGGTGCTTCATTAGCCAATCAGAGAAGAGAGGAGAGGAGCACATGCTTCATTAGCCAATAAGAGAAGAGAGGAGAGGAGCACATGCTTCATTAGCCAATCAGAGAAGAGAAAATGTCATTATCAGCGGCGAGCGAGCCTGACTGCACTTAGATCCCTCTCTGTTGACTACACAAGACCAGCTGAGGCAATGTTTACAGCCACGGCTTAAAGAGGGAAGAGACACACACACACACACACACACGCACACACACTTTCTTTCGCTCTCACACACAAACACACTAACTCTCTCAAGAACACACTCACACTTTCGCTCTGGCTGGCGCACACACACACACACACAGAAATAGCGCACCATCAACATTCTTGGTGTGCTCTTATTCTCGAGTGGTTTGATTGGGGATCGTGATGTTCTTGGCATCAGTTCCACTGTGCTGGCTTGCCCCTGCGCACACACACACACACACACACACACACTTTTAGCCCTGCTCCCGTCTCTGCTGTAAGGCACAACACCTCCACCCCTCATAACAAATCCTCGACTCCTTCACCCCTCAAATACAGGGGCCCAAGAGGGACAAACATAATACCGTATTCTGTATGACTCTTTCCTCAGGCATCAGCAGGTTATAACAGAGTGGGGGGAGACTGAAGCCAGCAGAGGGAGAGCGTTTCCAGTTCTCTCTCTCTCTCTCTCTCTCTCTCTCTGTCTCTCCCTTCCTGATAAATCTGTTATCACACTCCCAGGACAGCGGTTCTAAGTGAGTCATGTGACCTGCCCTTCCAGTGAAAAACACATTTGTGTAGATGAATCCACCTCTCCAGGCAGGACCAACAGGTGATCTGAGCCACCCTCTTAATGCCCCAATGACAAACACACACACAAGGACAGGGAGAGATGAATCCACCCTCTAAATGCCCCAATGACCAACACACACACAAGGAGAGGGAGAGATGAATCCACCCTCTAAATGCCCCAATGACCAACACACACACACACACAAGGACCGGGAGAGATGAATCCACCCTCTTAATGCCCCAATGACACACACACACACACACAAGGACAGGGAGAGATGAATCCACCCTCTAAATGCCCCAATGACACACACGAACACACACACACACACACACACACAAGGGCAGGGAGAGATGAATCCACCCTCTAAATGCCCCAATGACACACGAACACACACACACACACACACACACACAAGGACCGGGAGAGATGAATCCACCCTCTAAATGCCCCAATGACACACACACACACACACAAGGACAGGGAGAGATGAATCCACCCTCTTAATGCCCCAATGACACACACACACACACAAGGACAGGGAGAGATGAATCCACCCTCTAAATGCCCCAATGACACACACACACACACACACAAGGACAGGGAGAGATGAATCCACCCTCTAAATGCCCCAATGACACACACACAAGGACAGGGAGAGATGAATCCACCCTCTTAATGCCCCAATGACAAACACACAAGGACAGGGAGAGATGAATCCACCCTCTAAATGCCCCTATGACACACACGAACACACACACACACACACACACACACACACAAGGGCAGGGAGAGATGAATCCACCCTCTAAATGCCCCAATGACACACACACACACAAGGACAGGGAGAGATGAATCCACCTATCCAGGCCGGTCCAGCAGGTGATCTGAGCTTGGCAAGTGCTGGGTCAATAACAAGCAGATTTGGAGGGAGGGAGGGAGGAATGGATTAAGTGCTAGGGCTGAGGGTTAGACCTGCTCTGATTGGTCCATTAAGTGCTAGGGCTGAGAGTTAGACCTGCTCTGATTGGTCCATTAAGTGCTGGGGCTGAGGGTTAGACCTGCTCCGATTGGTCCATTAAGTGCTAGGGGTGAGGGTTAGACCTGCTCTGATTGGTGCATTGAGTGCTAGGGCTGAGGGTTAGACCTGCTCTGATTGGTCCATTGAGTGCTAGGGCTGAGGGTTAGACCTGCTCTCATTGGTCCATTAAGTGCTAGGGCTGAGGGTTAGACCTGCTCTGATTGGTCCATTAAGTGCTAGGGCTGAGGGTTAGACCTGCTCTGATTGGTCCATTAAGTGCTGGGGCTGAGGGTTAGACCTGCTCTGATTGGTCCATTAAGTGCTGGGGCTGAGGGTTAGACCTGCTCTGATTGGTCCATTAAGTGCTAGGGCTGAGGGTAAGACCTGCTCTCATTGGTCCATTAAGTGCTAGGGCTGAGGGTTAGACCTGCTCTGATTGGTCCATTAAGTGCTAGGGCTGAGGGTAAGACCTGCTCTCATTGGTCCATTAAGTGCTAGGGCTGAGGGTTAGGCCAAGCCTGCAGCGGTGGGGCAGAGCATGAAAGATCAAACAAACACACTCTTGAGAGTGTAGACCACATGTTTATGTACCGCCATAACAACCTGCACCACTGGCACACCACAGGCATCTTACAGGAGCTCGCTTTAAACACCATGGAGCCCTGCTCTGATTGGTCCATTAAGTGCTAGGGCTGAGGGTTAGACCTGCTCTGATTGGTCCAACCTGCCCCACTGGCAAACCACAGGCATCTTACAGGAGCACCCTTTAAACACCATGAAGCGTAGGGCGGAGAGAAAATACTGATACACTTGAGTATCACAATATTATGTTTTGTGATACTGCGTCGATTCTCAAACGCACTGTATCGTGTGTGTATGTTTAATTAATAGCTTGTGTCACAGACTGAGCCACGACACACAGGCAGGAAGTAGTCAGCCATTTGGCCAGCCGAGTAATATCTGGGCAGACCAGCCCCCTTCTGTTTGTCCCTCGTCATCATCATCACCACGGTGCCGTTTTAGTTACGGGTTTACTGGTCAGTCTGGTCATTCACCACCACTTGCCATAGAAACTTCCATCAGACAAACATGTTTTCTTAGAGGTGCAGGGAAAAGCCATTGAAACGCTCGATCCGAAATACTCAAATGCTTTGTCTTGCTCACTCATCATCTGAATACATTAGATCTCAATCAAAAAAATGTTCACGCTGGCTGTTAAACTACTATAAATACAAAATTGTAAATTCTAATCATTTATTGATTAAAACTTCGTTATTACAACTCCATACAACTCCATACACAGGTTCATTCTCCACCGTTCCCTCGGCAACCGTACCACTACCTGGAAGTAGGGGTGTTTCACAGGCTACCAGTGGTCTAAACCATTTAGACAGGGGTGTTTCACAGGCTACCAGTGGTCTAAACCATTTAGACAGGGGTGTTTTTTAAGTAAAAATGACAAATCTCAATAGTATCTACACTCAGCGGTCTGGGTGAAAGAAAAGTGTTGGATATGTTTGTTTGTTTGTTTGTTTGTTTGTGTTGCCAGCCCTAGTAGAGCATCAGTTGTATTGCCGTGTGTCTTCACGTGTTTTCTTCTCTGCAATTTACACAGAAATGACAGCTCAGAGGGAATCAGAAATGCTTTTTATTTCTATGTTCACAGGACATCATAAACTCAATGGCCACTATTCAACTGGCTTTTTATTTCTATGTTCACAGGACATCATGAACTCAATGGTCACTATTCAACTGGCTCTGATAATCGGCTTTCTGCCAATGAATATCCACCCCAAATACTGCTCAGTAATCAGTATCTGCCCAGAAAAATATTTAAGAGGAAAATATGATCTCAATATCAATTTTGGTTTCCCCCCCACCTCAATCACAAACAACCACACACATCTGTGTGTATCCCACATCTTTCCATAGTTCTCTCTGACAAGAAACAGGAGTCATGACAAATATTTTGGTAGGAGAGAATTGACTGGGAGATCCAGCTTTCTCTCTCTCTCTCTCTCCCCTTTGCATTAGTGGCCCTCCCCCATACTGTTCTGACCAATGGGATGAACTAACTTACCTCTCCGAAGGCTCCTCGGCCAATCACCTTCAAGATCTCAAAGTCCTCCTTATGTAGTCGCATCTGCTTCACATGGGAGGTGAACGGCTTGGCTGGAGAGAGAGAGAGAGAGAGAGAGAGAGAGAGAGAGAGAGAGTTCATTAATGACTCCAGCTCGTCACAGCTAAGAGTTGACTGGGCATTAGGCGAAACAAATGCTTCAGTGATCGAGGCAATAAAAAAGGCCCCGCTGGCGCTAGAGAAGCATCCATCAGAAGGCAAGAGAGCAGGAAATGATCAAATGCACAGTTCCATTGAGTAAAACTACACTTCCCAGCTCCTATAAATGCACAGTTCCATTCAGTAAAACTACACTTCCCAGCTCCTATAAATTTACAGTTCCATTCAGTAAAACTACACTTCCCAGCTCCTATAAAAACGCACAGTTCCATTCAGTAAAACTACACTTCCCAGCTCCTATAAATGCACAGTTCCATTCAGTAAAACTACACTTCCCAGCTCCTATAAATGCACAGTTCCATTGAGTAAAACTACACTTCCCAGCTCCTATAAATGCACAGTTCCATTCAGTAAAACTACACTTCCCAGCTCCTATAAATGCACACTTCCATTGAGTAGAACTACACTTCCCAGCTCCTATAAAAATGCAGTTCCATTCAGTAAAACTACACTTCCCAGCTCCTATAAATGCACAGTTCCATTCAGTAAAACTACACTTCCCAGCTCCTATAAATGCACACTTCCATTGAGTAGAACTACACTTCCCAGCTCCTATAAAAATGCAGTTCCATTCAGTAAAACTACACTTCCCCAACTCCTTTAAATGCGCAGTTTAGTTCATTAAACACAACTTCACAAAACTGAAAAGCAGAGTTCCATTCAATTCAATTACCTAGAACTCCATAAAGCAACTGAACCAAACCCATGTGAATCACTTCAGGATAAGTCGCTGCATTGCTCTGCAGTGCTCTGCTCTGTGCTGCGCTGCATGTGGTCTTGAATGCTGGGCTCTAAATGCCTGTATGACTGAGGCGTCTGAATGGTACACACTACGCAGCATGAGATTAGATGGCTGCTGAAGCCTTCAGAGATTCACAGCAGAACACATGTCAGAAACAACACACACACCAAGACACACTCAAGACACACTCAAGACAGGCCCGAGGGCGGGGGGGGGGGGGGGGGGATGCAAACGATACACACATCCTCTGGATTAACTCAATTTTCTATAGGCGGAAGAAATGTAATTTAGAAGCATGTCTGGGAAAATGCTCGACGAGGGGGAAATTCTGGCTGCATGAACGTGAGAAAACAGCCTGTAGAAGCCTGAGGGCTATGCATTAAGCCAACGACCCATGCCTGATCCCAGCACAACTAGGGCCACACACACACACACACACACACACCATAGGGAAAACCACTCCAAGATGGGTCACATTTGTGTGCGCTGTGACGGTGCTGTGTCTCCTCAGCGTGACGGCAGAGTGTTACACCAGAGTGGAGAGCACACACACACACACACACACACACACACTTCACAGTGTGTTACACTAGAGTGGAGAGCGACTTCATCCTCTAGTTTACAGGCCAGTAATCAGACTCAGATGGCAGAAGTCAAGAGGACACACACACACACACACACACACACACACACACACACACACACACACACACACACACACACACACACACACACACGCAAAAGAGGAGCAGGACTACACAGCAACCCTTTCTTATATATGCTTGTGCACATGGCCATCTGCTCACACACAACCAAAGTATTGCACACAGGCATGCACACACACACAGGCATCAACACACACACTCATGCACACACACACTCTCATGCACAAAGTCTTAAACACACGCACGCACTTCTATTTGACAGACTGATAACAGTTACCTAGGAAACATGCCTTCCCTTGGATGTTCGTTTTGCTCTTATTTATGTAAAACACATTGAGTGGCCTCTGTGTATGAAATGTGCTGTATAAATAAACTAGCCTAGATATGCACAGGCTCACACACACACACACGCTTATGCGCACACACACACACACTCTCTGGTCCAGAGGCTGATAATGGAGTGTACTGACTCTCCTACTGAAGCAGGCTTTCTGCTACACGAGCCACAAACACTCAGGCCCAATTGCCCTACAGATCCATGGCACGCACACACACACACACACACACACACACACACACACACACACACACACACACACACACACACACACACACACACACACACTTTGGCATGCTCTTGACTGCACATGCACTGTGTCTGACCCTATAACATGCCCTCTCCCCAGCAGCCCCCCCCCCCTACAATTACACACACACACACACACACACACACACACACACACACACACACACACACACACACACACACCATCCAAGGAGCTGTGTACTCTGGAGGAATCCCTGTCTGAAGGTGCAGCTTAGCTAATTAACTATCCTTTGCAATCTGACACACACACACACACACACACACACACACACACACACACACACTTCTTGGCTCTCATATGGGTCACTCCCAGAGAAGAGCTCTTTCAGCTACACATCAAGAATAGACTCACCTACCTAAACTGCCTGTTCCAAACCTTGTTAAACCTTTTTCAAATTGGTTAGCCTATATATGTGTATATATATATATATATAATATAAAGAGAAATATATCTGAAACTATCTGCTGTCAGGTCTCTGTATCACGTGTCCTCAGTATGGGACCGGTGTATTTGTCCCTGCACGAGTGATCATGGATTGGTGTGTGGAGCTCCACCTCCGTCTCAATATCAGTGCACGTTCCCTAGGTTACTGTGATTGTAGGCGATCCTGATGCTGTTTGTCATTCTCTGAGGGTTGATGTGCTCCTGCCTGTATGAATGTAGGCCAGTGCGGAGCAGTGCGGAGCACATGGCATTAGTGCAGTGATGGCCATCATTTCTGACCTGGCCATGGGTCTGTGTGTGTGTGTGTGTGTGTGTGTGTGTGTGTGTGTGTGTGTGTGTGTGTGTGTGTGTGTTGCCCCTTTCACATACGAGATCTGTTAATGTGAATGTAATCCGATAAAATCAATCTAATAATGAACTGCCATTCTCACATGAGAACAGAATCACCACAAAGTGCCACGCGTCTTCACCCCCACATGAACAGCATGTTACGGAATAGAGTGTGTGTGAACTTCAGCATGTTACGGAATAGTGTGTGTGAACTTCAGCATGTTACGGAATAGAGTGTGTGTGAACTTCAGCATGTTACGGAATAGAGTGTGTGAACTTCAGCATGTTACGGAATAGAGTGTGTGAACTTCTGCATGTTACGGAATAGAGTGTGTGAACTTCAGCATGTTACGGAATAGAGTGTGTGAACTTCAGCATGTTACGGAATAGAGTGTGTGAACTTCAGCATGTTACGGAATAGAGTGTGTGTGAACTTCAGCATGTTACGGAATAGAGTGTGTGTGAACTTCAGCATGTTACGGAATAGAGTGTGTGAACTCCAGCATGTTACGGAATAGAGTGTGTGAACTTCAGCATGTTACGGAATAGAGTGTGTGAACTCCAGCATGTTACGGAATAGAGTGTGTGAACTTCAGCATGTTACGGAATAGAGTGTGTGTGAACTTCAGCATGTTACGGAATAGAGTGTGTGTGAACTTCAGCATGTTACGGAATAGTGTGTGAACTTCAGCATGTTACGGAATAGAGTGTGTGAACTTCAGCATGTTACGGAATAGAGTGTGTGTGAATTTCAGCATGTTACGGAATAGAGTGTGTGAACTTCTGCATGTTACGGAATAAAATGGGTATGAGGGCCTAACATTAGCGGCTCAGTGATGCCGTCCTTTGGTCCAGACAGCGTCCCATGGAGCAGTCCAGCACAGCACCCCGACAACACATCCCTCAGTCCAGTCCAGTCCAGCCCAGTGCAGTCCAGCACAGCACCCCGACAACACATCCCTCAGTCCAGTCCAGTCCAGCGCAGTCCAGCACAGCACCCCGACAACACATCCCTCAGTCCAGTCCAGTCCAGCCCAGTGCAGTCCAGCACAGCACCCCGACAACACATCCCTCAGTCCAGTCCAGTCCAGCCCAGTGCAGTCCAGCACAGCACCCCGACAACACATCCCTCAGTCCAGTCCAGTCCAGCCCAGTGCAGTCCAGCACAGCACCCCGACAACACATCCCTCAGTCCAGTCCAGTCCAGTGCAGTCCAGCACAGCACCCCGACAACACATCCCTCAGTCCAGTCCAGTCCAGCCCAGTGCAGTCCAGCACAGCACCCCGACAACACATCCCTCAGTCCAGTCCAGTCCAGCCCAGTGCAGTCCAGCACAGCACCCCGACAACACATCCCTCAGCCCAGCCCAGTCCAGCACAGCACAGCACAGTCCAGTCCAGCCCAGCACCCCGACAACACATCCCTCAGCCCAGTCCAGCACAGCACAGTGCAGCACAGCACCCCGACAACACATCCCTCATCCCAGCACCCCGACAACACATCCCTCAGCCCAGTCAAGCACAGCACAGTGCAGCACAGCACCCCGACAACACATCCCTCATCCCAGTCCAGCACAGCACAGTGCAGCACAGCACCCCGACAACACATCCCTCATCCCAGCACCCCGACAACACATCCCTCATCCCTCAGCACAGCACCCCAACAACACATCCCTCATCCCTCAGTCCAGCCCAGCACAGCACCCCGACAACACATCC
>NC_045165.1:2930658-2933158 GCF_900700415.2 Clupea harengus
ACGATGAACAAACATTAATTAAAGAACAAAACCACTGAGAAAATGTCACGTCTGCGCTGAACTTTGCTCCGGCCACGCCCCCCTTTTCAACTGTTGACCCACAGATCTCCGCTAAAGCCACATTCAGTCACATTCACGCGCTCGTCTTCCCAATCGCATTTAAAACAAAAAATGTTTAGTCTTCTGTTCTGTTGATGGCTGGCAAACAACAATCTAAGAAGGGCACATATTATTCACTCATTTTAAGCCATCAATCTACCTCAGGGTGAATAAAATTAGCTGAAACGGAAAAAAAAACGGAATTCACCAAATGTGAAACGGAAAATGCATTTTTTTGAAACGGAAAATCATTGGCCCTAAATCAGTTGAGTTGTACGGAGATTGATTAAGGTCAATATTCATCTTTTGAATATCTGGCCATTGTGCTCAAGCCTGAATCAGATCTGATTATTTTCACACTACACAGAGATCGCCTAAGCAATCCTCACTATTTATTCATGAATTCTATGAGCTTATGTCGATTACCCTTCCTAGTTATGGCTGAATAATCCTCTTTAGAGATAATGACATTCATATTAATAGGAGTACTGACTCGAAGGCTAAAACATTTATAAATCTCTTAGATAGCCTAGGATTAATACAACATGTTAGAGAACATTACCCATCGACTGTGTAATATACTTGACCTTGTAATATCACATGGGATGAGCATCAGTAATGTTTCAGTGTCTCACAATACTGTCACTGATCATTACTGAGTACGCACCGATGCTGTTAAAGACTTAATACCAGCAGCCTACTTAGATGCCACAACAGAACAGAACAACATACTCCTCTGATCTATACAATGTACACTGATCCTTACATTAAATGGTTGATGTCTTAAATAGCAACTCAAGAACCGCATCGGACAGTGTCACACCAGTCACCTTTCAAAAATAGAGATCACATGATAAAATATCACCATGGATAAATAGCACTATCCACCATCTTAAGAGTCTGTGCAGAACACCTGAACGGGTGTAGAGAGAAGAACTAAACTAAACTAGAGATCCACTGTGGCATTCTGAAGGAGCACATTTCTACCTACAGCATTGCTCTCTCACACACACACACACACACACACACACACACACACACACTCATTTATCAATATTTGAGCAAAGAGTTGGTACCAAAGCCAAAAGAGATGCACTTTCGACTAGGCTAGGACATTTAGGTCATCAAAATAAAATGGAACTAACCTCTCTGGGGTGTAATTTTAGACGCCGATTTAAACACGGCGACTCCTCCAGGCTAATAAAGACTACCTAAGTGTGTCCGTTTCTAACTCAACAGGATGCCGAGAAGCTCATCCATGCGTGTGTGTGTGTGTGTGTGTGTGTGTGTGTGTGTGTGTGCGTGAGTGGGTATGAAAAGCACATTAACTTGAAGGGTATGAATGTAGGTCAATAGGTCATTTCAAACCAAATCGATGGAATAACGACAGCGGAGCGCGTGGCTCTGATCCAGGGTTTTTCCTGCATAGAGAAAATTTGGGCGCGCGCCTAAGCCGTTTTCCCGAGCGCCTACAACAAATCGCGAGCGCCTAAGGCAAAAAAAAAAGTCCGCGATAAAAAAAGAAATAAAAAAAAGCTGTCATTCATGGCGCAATTCAGCTTAATAGTGTTTTGAGCCCTCACCGTCGACTTCAAGGGCGCATCCCACCTCCCACCCCCTGAGCCAATCATTGAACAGAGGCTGCTCCAAGCTTGCCAGTTTAGAGAAGACGTTGGTTTGGATTTGAGCAAGCAACTTAATGTAGCTAGCTTTTAGCTGTTTTAAACCAAGGGACTTTACTTCAAAAATGTTGTTTTCAACCTGCTTACAAATCTGGTTAAAACAACTAGTGAAGGTGTTTTAGAATAATATTAATGCCATATACAATAACTGACTTTGTTAACACTACTAACTAATGTTAGCTGTCTTAATTATTTAGCGCAATGCTAGCATGCATCTACCGTAATTCGATATTTAACCAAGGTAGCCTATTATAGCTACTGCAAAATATTGATCGTGACCTGTTTACAAATCTGGTTAAAAGATAAAGGTGAGCTGTTATTTATAGATATATAGAATCTATTTCTCATGCATCTAATGGCTTACAGCTACCTGTAACGCATCTAAACGTACAGAGTAAGGGAGGTTGACTGCTAAATACAGCACATTAAGGCAGCCACCAGTCTTTGGATAGCTCTCATAAGTGAGTTATTGTATATGGCATTAATATTCTAACCATCACACATAGGATATATAGGTACACAAACACACTGCTTAAATAAAACACTAAGCCTACTATCAAAGTATTTTTTTAAGATATTGTAGGCAACTGCTAGCTAGCTAGATAATGTCAGCAACTGCTAGCTAGCTGCTTGCTCAAATTCAAACCAATGTCTTCTCTAAACTGGCAAGCTAGGAGCAGCCTCTGTTCAATGATTGGCAATTCATCACGCGTGCAATG
>NC_045165.1:2938158-2968158 GCF_900700415.2 Clupea harengus
TGAGCATTTGACAGAGAGGTCCAGAACAGGCAGTTGGCATTGAGCAACATCCCCACCTCTCTCTCCTCCCCCCCTCTCTCCTCCCCCCCCCCCCCCCCCCCCCCCCCCCCCCCCCTCCCGGCGCAGGGTTGTGGCGGTGCGGTTTAGGAATCTGAACGTCGACTACTCACATTTTCAACTCCTGACATGAACAAACCTAAGCCTAAACCTTAATTGACGGCGTGCCACATCCTGTGGTTATAAACATGTAGTGACAGTTATGGGCTGTTATCGCTCTACAAACATACAAATGTTTCCTACTGTTTATCTTGGCAAAAAAAAAAAAAAAACAGGAAATGAACAGCAACTAGCATTCATTAGTAAACTAGAACCAGTTGGAAAGGCATTTCCTTGAATCCCACGCAAGACAAAAGCCAATTTACTGAAAATGTTATAAATACGCAGGAGCCTGGGACATTGTGAGCTACCAGCCAACACACCCAGTTCTCTGGAAGCAGGCGAGTCATCTCTGTGTGCGTCTGTGTGCGTCTGTGTGCGTCTGTGTGCGTCTGTGTGCGTGCGTCTGTGTGCGTGCGTGCATCTGTGTGCGTGCATCTGTGTGTACGCATGGCCTTTTTGTGTGTGTGTGTGTGTGTGTGTGTGTGAGTGTGTGTGTGTGTGTCTGTGTACGCATTGGCCTTTTTATGTGTGTGTGTGTGTCGCATACATGCATGAATCGCTGTCTACATGATGGATACAGCCAGCAAGATCCAATCAGGCTCCCCCATCTCCATGTGTCCATGGTAAATGCCAAAGAGCCCCAGGCTGCGGGAGAGATGGGGGTTTACAGTCTCAAATAGAGATCGGAGGCTGCCATGTCGTAGCTCAGGACCCCCCCCCCCCCCCCCCACAGATCGGATAGAACCCTACACAAATAATGTTTAGATTCTACCAGTTAATAACTACCTAGATGGGTGTGTATATGGGGGTGTGGGGTGAGGTAGTTAATGACAAATGCTAAATTGACTGGGGGAGGGGTGGGTGTGTGTAGTTCTGCACAAAAGGATCCCTCTCTCAAGCATTGGAGACTCAATACCATACAGATCCCATTAGGGCGATAAGCACTGGTACTTTCTGTTGGGAGATTTGTTTGGTATTACCTGTGCAGCTCTGCAGGTACATCTCTAATCGCTACAGAACAGGCTTCAGAAACAGGAGGGTTAGGGATGGGTGTCACTCTCACACACCCATCCACACACACACACACACACACACACACACACACTCAGAAACAGGAGGGTAAGGCATGGGTGTGGTGTGTACAGCTCCAGAGCGAGACCGAGGGGGTGCGGTGGGCGGGGATGGTGGTGTGTGTGTGTGTGTGTGTGTGTGTGTGTGTGTGTGTGTGTGTGTGTGTGTGTGTGTGTGTGTGTGTGTGGAGGGGGTGGGAGGGGGCTTGGATCTGAAATTTCTTGGCATGTAACTAGCTACCATTACGGAGCAGCCCTCGAGCCAAAACACTCGCTGGAAAGAAATCCTGTGGGAATCAGAATATGAAGCAGCGGGCTGAGAGAGAGCGAGAGAGACCATGTAAACAGAGCCGGGAGCTTCCATGTTTGTGCGACGGAGGGAACGGAGCATATATTCACCCTGGCACAAATCACACTCGTAAACTTCCCTTGTACCAAACTGCATATCTGGCCCTGTGACATGACCTCAAGCACTTAGGCATTCATCACTTCAGCAACATCCGCTCAACAAGACAATACCCATGCAAATGTTTAGGATGCCTTCTAAAGTACTAATCGTTACCCATTTCAATATGACTGGACTATGGACCTGACTTAAGCGGACCTAACTGGACTAGACTGCAGTCACATTTCAGACAACTCTAGGACAGATCTGGAGCTGCTCTGAGATCTGAACCTCTGGGCAGGGTGCATACTGGGCTCCGCTGCAAGCTAGGTGACCACACACACCTGTAAGCTAGGTGACCACACACACACCTGTAAGCTAGGTGACCACACACCTGTGATCCAACAATCCTCAGCAGTGAGATCACCTGCCACTGCTGGAGCCATGTGGTCTATTACTTTCTCACTTTCTCTCTCTCACACACACACACACACACACACACACACACACACACACACACACCTCTTAAAGGCGTGCCAGGTACAGCCCTTCTAGTGCGTACACCAAACTTCCAGACACAGAATTCTGAACCGATGGTGGGTTTTGACTGCCGTCTTTGAGACGACACAGCCCCGTCCATTGATATGAACGTAGGGCTGATCTATCACACAACCTGGCCCCACTGCAGAGATACTGTACTGCTCAAATCATTCCCATGACACTGAATACGACCCCATGGATCACTTCACGGCCACCTCTGCAGCACCCTTCAAAAGCTGAATGAGATCATCGCAGGTGTGCCCCCAAGCCACGAACAGGAGCACGGAGGAGCGGTGCCACGCAGTGACGCAGACACAACGCGAGAGCAACCCCGCACAAAGACAGGTAGAGCCATTCACGGGATCCTTTGCACTCGGGACAGTGTTTCTCCCTTCAGCTAATACAATGGGTCTGTGGTGGCCAATGGGTTAGGGGTCTGTGATGGCCAATGGATTAGGGGTCTGTGATGGCCAATGGATTAGGGGTCTGTGATGGCCAACGGGTTAGGGGTCTGTGATGGCCAACGGGTTAGGGGTCTGTGTTGGCCAATGGGTTAGTGGTCTGTGATGGCCAATGGGTTAGTGGTCTGTGATGGCCTCTTGCACCTAAAGCCAGAGACGTGCGGGTGTAGAGGACAACCGTTCACCTTAAAGGGCGCAGAGCATCTCCTAGGTTTCCCATCCCTCCCCTACTCTCTGTTTGTCTACAGTTTCCCCTCATGTTATCTCTAGACTGACATGATCACAGAAGATAGCAAAGGTCCTGTATGCTGGTGTGGCAAACGACCATCATGAGTAACAACACTTAATGCCATTAAAACCATCCAACCTCAGCAGCCATCAGGCTCTTTGGTTCACCTTTGGCTACATTTGATATAACATGACTTTCTTTGTGGAAACAATAAGTCAGGGGTAGTAAGTGTGTAAGACTTGTCCATGGGTTTTGGGTGGTACAACGGGGGTGTGTGTGTGTGTGTGTGTGTGTGTGTGTGTGTGTGTGTGTGTGTGTGTGTGTGTGTCTCACAGAAATATCAGCAAGTTCTAAGCCTGCAAGCCACGGGATTTGTACTGTCAAGTGATGGGGCAACAACAAAGTGTGGAATGCTTAATGCTTGGAATGGCTGTAATTTAAAACAGTCTGTAACAAATCCCTGAGAGTACTTACCCCAGTCAAGAAATTCCGCTATATTCTTCTCTCTTCGGAGCGGGGAGTTGATGCATTCGTCGTACAGGCAAATAAGAATATCCAAAAGCGTTTCCACGCTGAAGCACTGTCCGTTGGACTGAACAGGGCCGTCCAACACCAGCTTCTCCAGCTTTTTCAAACGAACTTCCCCCGACATGTTTGCGCTGAAACCAAGGACGTTTCCTCAGACAAACCGTGTCCAAATATCCAGGGTGATATTACTCTGTGATTGAGGTAGCTTTAAGTTAGCTATTCGCTAAGCCACGCTGATTATGTTGGCTAACGTTACAGCAAACCACTCATCCCCCTATGATAGTTAGCACCAAGCTAACACATTGGGAACTGGGTGGGCTTACGTTGCAATTTTTCTCTTGATAGCCAGTTACATATTTGAAATGTTTATGGCAGGTCGTAATGATTCCAGTGATGAAGGCAATAACGCGTAATTCTACTGATTTGCTGTCTTCTGCATTGTGGTTATGCCTCTTAGGTCCTTTTATCCACCGGCTTATGTGCCAAGACTGCTAAGCTGTCTAACGCTAGCTACGTTAACGTTAATTATCAGACTACATTGACCGGTTGGTTGGTTTGACGACTGGACTGGTAGTTGGCTGGCTAGCTAGCTTGCCAGCTAAGTATAGGGACAAGTTAACAGAACAGTAGCAAGTTATTATATCCCCATTTAGTCCTGAAATTAATTTCGTGACAAAAACTTAATTAGTCTTCTTGACCCACCAGGCTCTGCAATACTAAAATAAATCGGTCATGCTTAAACCAATCTGTAGTGCCTCTGCTAGCTCCGTTAATGTTACTGCCAGTCTCAATAATAGCTTTTCTAGCTTTAGCTTTCCAATGCTACCTAACGTTAGCGACAATGGCTGTGGTTAACACACAGCTATCAAATAACGTTACATTACCTCATGAATAAATCGTATATAACATAACGTAAAACGTATTATATACACATAAGAAATAGGCCTAGTGTAAACGTGAGACCATGAACTAAAACTCCGGACTAACTTAGTTGCTAAATTAATACGTCGCCTGCCTGGGTTAGGTCCATCAGTGTGAATAGCTCTCCTGGTTGTCCAGCAAGGAACTTCGATTTCATCTCAATTCATTATGTCAGCCAAGTTCCATTGGTACCCAAAGACGATAATGCAGAAAACTAGCTCCATTCGTCGTAAAAACATTATATCCAAGCCATGGCATACGGTGTAAGGCAGGTTTTGCGGCGTTTTCCAAAACCATGTAGCTCCAACTAGCAACTCCAGCCTCCTGGCGAACTCCCCATTGGAGCCAGCTTCTCCACAGTCTGCGGTGCAGCAAAATCCCAGACCAATATGGCGGCCGACACATAGCAGCTGCTGTTTATTGCAGGGAATGTAGGGATACTGGAGAAGAGGCACCCCCAGAGCATCACCTCAGAGACTTTTAATTGTCAAAATGTATCAAAGACTTTAGAACCAGTTACATTTGGTTTAACGCCACCTTTAAAACCATGTTGTCAATCTGTTCAATAAAAACAGTGAACTAGTGGCCTAATCATGAGCTGGTGGTAATAACAGTAACAATGTTAGTCAAAGAATAGTGCAACTACGATTAGATTACCAATTACTATGGTAAATACAGAGTCTACTGTGATATTGATAACATTCGCAGTAGTGACTTCATGCCCATTTTTTTTAATTCAATGACACAGACACAGCTTCACCTGTGTTGACTCAAAAACACTTTATTAACTCACAAAACTATCCTAGATGGCTCCTTGACGTAACTTGTGCAAGTGTTGACTTGCAAATAGTTTTGAGTGAAGCGATTCACATCATTTTTATAGACATAGAGTGCCCTCTGGTGGTCAAAATCTGTATGGGGAATATCGACGGAGCTTCACAAGCTCAGAATCACGCTTGACATTTTGAAGTTACAATGTGTTGTTTTTATGTCAAGGAATAAGAATGCAGAAGAACAACAATTTCATTTAAAAAGTACAAAGAAAAGAAGGTTATTCTAACATTTAAAGGCATCCCACTGTTTGTTTTTGCGTGTGGTGAAAGGAGATTAGCTGCGCAGTTCTTGTACACAAACAATACTGGTGTAACGTTAACATTACGAACTAGGTTACTTGTAATAACTATAATATTACTATGAACGGAAACAGCCATGTGTAACTACTATAACATGACTCGGAGTGGAAACAGGCACATGTCTAAGTATTCACAGTAATTCAAGTCAATAGTTGCAGAAAGCTTGTATCAGTTAGCATACAATCTAGTTACGTTTGCGTGCTATCTGTTGCCTGACCAGCTGTGATAAGTAATACTCGTTTGTCATACAGCTACTGTAACGTGTACATATTATGATTGCTGTTGATAAAAGTGAAGCTACATGAGTGTGTGGTTATGGGCTGCAGTGTCATAGTCTATTGTTCAAAGCATGCTCACATTCAGTGTTTACTTGTTGACGATGGTGGTGGGTTTGCTTACAGTACTTATCGTTTTACTTTAAATATTAACTCGTTGTCTAGGTAGTTAGCTAATAGCATTGATTTAAAGTACCTCCTGGGATAAATGGAATCTATTAGCCCACCTGAAGCCAAGCAAGAATGACAGCTGTTAATGGTTGTGTAGATATAACCATGTCATTACTGTATCTGAAAGCAAAAAGACATGTTATCAGTGTAGTTTGCCTACACTAACTAACAGTATTACTGTACTCATAACTCTGCACTTGTTCAGCACATGCTGTGATACGTAGTTGTAATGATTGTTATTGCTATTATCTCCATGTTGTGTTTAGAGGAGCACTAGACCTAAGAGCCACAAGGTCCATGGGAGATGCGGAGTGGATGGCGAGGCTCAGGGCATTATGGGAGATGCGGAGGGGATGGCGAGGCTGAGGGCATTATGGTAGACGACGAGTGGATGGCGAGGCTGAGGGCATTATGGGAGATGCGGAGGGGATGGCGAGGCTGAGGGCATTATGGGAGATGCGGAGGGGATGGCGAGGCTGAGGGCATTATGGGAGACGACGAGTGGATGGCGAGGCTGAGGGCATTATGGGAGATGCGGAGTGGATGGCGAGGCTGAGGGCATTATGGGAGATGCGGAGTGGATGGCGAGGCTGAGGGCATTATGGGAGATGCGGAGTGGATGGCGAGGCTGAGGGCATTTGCCAGCTCTGGAGTTTGGCCTTCTGCAGGAGGCACTAGACCAGCCCCAAGGCAGTGGAAGTGGCACGACTTCTATCACAAGGTAAAGTATAGCAAAATGTTTACCTGTTGCATATTTATTATTCATGTGGTGAAAAATGGGCAACACAATGGTGGAGATAAATATCAACCAGACGAAGGACTGTACCCTGAGTAACTCACTCTAGGCTAAATGCCCCATGCGTGGATGGTGGTGATCTATTTTAAAAAGACATCTCATTATGGTTATTCTTGCTTCACATGTCTGTTACAGTGCTGTCATGCTGTGGCTGTGGCATCACGTTATAATGCTGTTGTTTGAGCAACTGCCACTGCCACTGCCCCTACTGCAGCGCCAGTGCAACACAAACAGCGAGGACACTTCTAAGACGGCCGAGACACCTGGTGCCACCTCACTCTCTGTTCTGAAGCGGTTTGCCACCCTCTGTAGCTCGTTGGAATCCCCTCGGTTGGAGGATTCCATTGGCTTTGGAATGGGGCTTCTATCCTGCACCGGTCAAGAGTTATTCACGTTTAAAGAATGCATGGCGAGCTACAGTGGGTGGTGGGCGTCAGTATGTTGAGCAGTGAGCATCAGTATGTTTAGCAGTGGGCATCAGTATGTTGAGCAGTGAGCATCAGTATGTTTAGCAGGGGGCATCAGGATGTTGAGCAGTGAGCATCAGTATGCTTATCAGAGGGCATCAGTATGCATCACAGTGTGCATCGCTGTATGCCCATCAGTATGCAGGGAATCTCTAAGATGCCCTTAGTGTTACCAGCTAAGTATGCATCAGTATGCTTAGCAACATACATCAGTATGCTTAGCAGTATTCATCAGTATGCTTAGCAACATACATCAGTATGCTAGGCAGTATGCATCAGATGGTTTGTTACAGACTGTGGTCGGTTCATCTGAGGCTGAAACCAGGAAGCGTCCAGACTGTGCAACTCGATTTGAGCCAGTTAAAGCGTCTCCTGTCTGGTGCAAATGAAGAGCTGTCCAGTCGCTATTGCCTGGTCACACTTCCCCTCTCTCACAAAGACACACAGACTCTTAAATTAATGGGGCGATGTCTGAGAGTGTGTCCCCCTAGTGGCTAGAGTGCAAAATACAAATGTCTTTCTCTGTTTTCCAGACGGCTTCTGCATACTTGTTGGAATAATAATAATAATAATAATAATAATAATAATAATAAATGGATAAGGGGTTAATAGTCTGACCTCATATTTATAAAATAAATAAATACAAATGTTGAAACAATGGATGGACAACATGAAGGACAAATGAGACATACATGGATGACAAAAAAAAGGCTGATAATATTAATAATATTAATAATGTCCTGTACAAAGTGAAAGGAGAGATTGTCAGTGATGGGGAGAATTACAGTTATTTTAAATTCAAAGCATTCTAGCATGTCTAACTAAGGGATAGACGAGAGATGGAGAGGTCTGGTCTTTGTGTGTTCCTCCCTAATACCAGCGAGAGGAATCCATGTAGTTCTGTGTATCATTAGATGTCTAGCCATCAGACCCAGCCTCTGAAGACACCACGCCCTGATGTGGATATGTGATCCACTGCAAAGCCATCAAAGCCGTAAAAAGGTGATCTACGATTCATTTGCAAATGATGGTCATTTGCAAATAGACCACTGCAGGAATGTGGATGAGCACATGTCTGCGGACTCCAACTTAAAATGTAACTGTGTGCAACAAATTATGAATTATATATATATATATATATATATATATATATATATATTGTAACATGTAACTGTTATACATTTCCTATACATTTTTTCTATTTTACAATTCTTAACTACATGAAAAATATATCATCTTCCCCTAATGAGTTAGTCCCCTATGAGAGCATCTAAATACCCAATGCATGTAGAACCTGCCACCACCACAAGGTGGCTCCACCAGAGAATTGCAAACTTACTAGAGATCTGAGTTTGAACAGCACACCTGTCTGTGCCAGTGTATTGTGTTATCTCTTTCCCACACTTGTGCTAGGCTACTGCAGTTTTGCAGTTTTGAAGTATTTAAAAGAGTGTAACTCCATGAACCAGGGTCCAATTATTAGGTTCCATAATCATATCCATATTAAACTCTGGGAATAAGGCACATGTGTACATGCAACTTTAATTGGCTTGATTGCTGTCATCCAACAAAGATCCTAAACACTATTATTTAAAACATAGCAAGCCCAAATCAGTCTAACTCAATAAAGATAAGGGAGAATGGCTGAAATGAAAATAAGAAACCACAAAAAATACCACAATTTTGAGATTTGCAGTGGACGATGCAACTTTCAGTTGTCAAATTGTGTTATGCAAATGCGAAATGTTCATTAACACCTCCCGTGTTGGAATGCAGGGAATTGGCCATTTTGATTAAAGGGGATGAGGCCATTTGCAGTGTTTGCTTTCCCCTCCTGAGCCGCTTTGAGTCGGCATGGATCGAGGTGAGACTCTCAAGTCTTGCATTAGGTCTGGATCTACTAATGAGCAACCTTGTGTATTGCCCGGGGCATCATCTTTAGCCGTATCAAAGCACCGAGGTGTCAAATGGGAGATTAGGACAACCGTACAAATGTCAGTGATTAATGACCTGAGATTAGTGTGAAACTAAATGCAATTAATAGGATCAAATATTCTATTTTCCTTTTCTGTCTGCGCCTGCATTTTCGAGATTTTTTTTTTGTTGTTGTTTATTACTATTGTTATTATTACATGGCAAACAGTGTTGCCTTGTTACGTTTCTAGCACTGAATTATTGTTTAAGTGTCATATCGTGAGATAATGGTCATTATGAGTTATTAGACAACGCAGGTTACAAACATTAATTGGCTATGTGTAACTTGCCAACATGCACCGGTTTCCGCGGAACATATATATATTTTTTAAATATTTCGATGACAGTACAAAACATATCTTGCGCATTAGGTACGTTTGGTACATTATTTTGTTTCTTGTGCGGCCACAACCCCTGAACACTACATATGACTAAACAGCGATAGTGCTGCTCAGTCTGCTGCTCAAGTGGTTTGTAAAGCGGCGATAGTGATCCGCCTGCTGCTCAAGTGGTTTGTAAAGCAGCCTGCAGCAGGCAGCAAGTGCAGCTGGCCGCATTCTTACTCCGATTCCGCTCATAACAAGTAAAAGTGCAAATTCATTTACATGTGTAACAGTGGCCACACAGGCAGTGTTGTGCCTCTATGACAGACATGTTGACTGTTAAAACATGACATGTTGGACCACGCATCTTCCCCACCTTAACAAATAGATACTGCTAATAACGTGATTAACATGCTGTGTGAGCGTGTTTAGTTAGATGGCGGACTTGTGTTGATCAGTCATCAAGTCTTCCTGTGTCCCCTGTGTCTGACATCTCAAGAGCCGCGGCTGCTTGGCCCAATACACAAAGTCTGCCAGGAGTCCGCTTGGAGCACATCGGCTTCTGTCTCTGCGCCGCAGCGACAAAAAAGGCAAGGTGGATCCTGCAATAGTAACAGATTATCACCGCTCTGGGAACGGCTCCCCCAATCCACATCAGCGTGCCCACTCTTGACATTACTGTCTGATTACTTCATAATTTCTACCCTGAAAAGGTAATTTAAGAATACACACACTTAAACCTTATCCATAACGAACCCTTCAAGCACCAGAAGTGAATGGTCCAGGTAGGGCTATTTGGGGAACGTCTCGCCCAAATTCACAAATAAGTCTGAGGAACACATGCGTTTGATATTGATACTTATTAAAGACGCAAATGCATTTACGGATCTGGTTTGATCTGTTTACTTGATGTGCAGAAGGTGGACTACATGCATATATCTGATCCCTCTGCAACCTGTGGATTAATCAAACACTATACCGCCACTTCTTTAATGTGGACTTGGTGAATTTGAAAGGAACAACAGTGATTTGAATTCGTTATGTATGTAGCTCAACCAGGCCTGCGTTACTTCAAAATGAATGTATATGCCCTAAAAAATGAAGGTTGTGTCTGATGGAAAATCAGACGTTTCGATTAGGGGATAATAGTGCTTACAAGGTTAACGGTGCGACATTAGTCCTCAAATGGATCGTGACTTTGAAGTCTTTACGTCTTTACGTCTGACATTTTTGTCGCCCCCCCCCCCCCCCTGAGAATGTGCTAAGTGCTTGTCGGGGTGGCACGCGGAGCTGAGCAGATATAAAGGCTCGGGACAGGACAGGCCACCAACACAACCCCCGGTGACACTGAGAACTCTTGCACACTTTAAGGATGGACGCTTTGGTGATGGGGGTGCTCCTCGCTTCTCTCTGGACCTTCACTGCGGGATTTACCGAAGAAGACATGAAGAACGCCATGCTGCAGAAACTCGGGCTCACGGAGCTCCCAAGAATTCAGAAGAGGGATCTGGAGAGTGTTGTTGTTCCGGCTCACATCAAGAACAAGTATCTCTCCATGGTGAAGCTTCATAACAGGCGGAGGCGGCGGTCTGTGCCCAGTCTGGCTGGGATCTTGCGCGGCATTCATGGGAGCGCCGGTAGGTTGCGCATAATATTGCATCAATGTGTTGTTCAACACCGTTTCGTTCTTCTCTAATAATGAGTGGATGCATTCAATACTTAATAATAACTCCTCACTCCTTTATCTTTTTCATACGCAGACATTTCTGGAAAAGTTGTGTATTCGGACACGACACGACAGCGCCTTTCGTTTGACATGGTCAGCAGAATTACAGACAACAGTGAAGTCACCATGGCCGAACTAAAGCTGTACAAAACCTCTCCACGCAAAGTGCCCTTTCAGCAGAGGAGAAGCACCAGACCCGCCAACAACGCCCGAGTGAGCATCTACTGGGTTGAGACTCTGGACAACGGCAAAAACAGAACTTCAATTGTAGACTCGAGGTAAACTCAATTTCCATTGCACATCATTAGTGTGCTGCAGTGCTGATTCTGGCAAGATCAATCGCTACATTATTGGATAATATCCAATGATAATAAATTTCTCTTCTTGACATTTAATTGACAGGTTGGTGCCCATTCATGCGTCTGGGTGGACGAGCTTTGATGTGACGCAAGCAGTCCAGTACTGGTCTAAGACCGAGCGTACAACCCCACTGCACCTGGAAGTGTGGATTGAAGGGGAAAGACCCGGTAGCCACGCGGCGGAGATGGCCAAGACGGTGCGCTTTGCTACAGAAGACGCCTCTGGCGCGAGCATCGGGAATCCAGACCTGGTCCTGTTCACCTTGGACTTGGAAGAATTTGGGTAGGCACTTTTAGTCCACGCACCACGTATCAAGAAACACCAAACTTCAAAGCATCATGTTCAAAGTAAAATGTTTTTGCATTTTTTTGTTATAATCATGTCATACAACTAACGTATGGGTATGTCTTCACAGGTCTCAAGGCGACTGCAAATCTGGCAAATCAGGGAACGGCATGTGCTGCAGAGAGGAGCACTTCATCAACTTCCGAGAGATGACCTGGACTCAGTACTGGATCATCGAACCAGTCGGATACCAGGCGTTCCGATGCGCAGGGGGATGCAGGCAACCCAAGCGCAGTTATGGCTATGGACAGCGCGCATGCGCGGCCGTGGAAAGCGCTCCGCTGCCCATCATGTACCTAGTGAAGAGAGGAGACCATACCGAAATCGAGGTGGCTGAATTTCCAAACATGATTGTAGAGAAATGTGGATGCACCATGGACAACGCCTCTATGGCATAGGCTCCATCTCTGAAATATGGCACCAAACAGTTGACGTTGACGGTATACACAAACACACAGTACTTGTCTATTTTACCCTGCACCATATGAAGAATGAGCACTTAAATTTAATTAATATAAATAATGTACGCTATATTTTTTGCATACGTGTTAAATTTGTTTAACGAGTGTCATTTGTGTTGGCCTTCATGTGGCCCTGTGTGTAATTAAAAGTCACCTTTAAAAAAATAAAATGAATTCATTTTCTAATTCTGTTAGTTCTATCCTCTCTTTAATATGGGAAATATTCGCCCACATCATCATCATCATCATCATTATTTATTCAGGGAGAATTGACTGAGCACAGGGCTCTTTTGCAGCAAAATAAATGAACAAAACACATTAAACAACTCAGAAAGTATAAATCTATTACATCTATTACCGTTTGTTCTCTAGCCTCTTGTGGAAAACAAACGACAGAATCCTATTTACAATCAACGGTACATTTACTGTATTTGAGTGACAAAAATGATCTCAGTAGACTATCAACAGTGGCACTGATGACCTTTTTACTTAAAAAATTAAGCCATCATGTCCCTCCTGTTGACAGTTACAAGGTGTGGCGATTATAGCTGTGACCTATAGGTAACATGTATATAGTCGTTGCCATGGTCAACATTGCAGGCTGTCCAGACTACACTGTTCCCTAGAGCAGGGGTTTTCAACCAGGGGTCCGTGGCCTATGTTGATCAGTTCACAATTTACTTTTTTTATTTTTATAAATATACCTGGGCCCGTCGACATATTTATGTCTGAATAGCCAAGTCGCATTGACCAAAATACTGATGTAGACCCAAATTCAGCGAAGAAATTACACTGACAAGTATTATAGGCAGAATATGTGTGCGGGGGGAGGGGGCGTGGCGGGGGCGGTTACAAACATGAAAAAGAAGGGTACGGCACTGTAAACTGTTTTGGGAATCACTGGCACATCAGTGGGCCGCGGATTACTTTCTGGTCAGAATGGTGGTCCCTGGGACAAAACCAGTTGAAAACCCCTGCCCTAGAGCATTACGGCTTTAAGTCAGAGAACGACGTGGAGTAATGCACGAAGAAGCCAGATGTGCGTCGGGAGGGGTCTGCATCAGGACGTGACGACGCGAAGCTGGGGAGAGACCTCGCGGCTCTTGTGTTGACCAAGAGAGCAGTGTGTTGCTTCTAATTAGCTAGCGAATTGGTTGTGCTTAACTGCAATTCAAACGACAAATGACCTAAGCATGATAAAATCACACCCGTAATATGAACAATTTTGTTCATCTGAAGTTAAAATCACCACAGAGACAAAGAGCCTTTTGATCAATTTAAGTGGGGCGTATAGAGAAACATAAAATCAATCACGAAACAAAAATGCATGCGCAGTATGATCCCTTTTTGATAAACGTCTCTGTTAATATTCTTAAATCGTAACATCTGGCTGGCCTACTACAACCGTTGCAGAAATTAGCATAATGTAGGCCTAATTCATTCCTAATTCATAAGTCTTTGCTGAAACACAAGTTCTAAAAGAAGCGGCATGTTGAGCAATCTCAGTAGAACAGTTTATTGGAATGTAAATACAAAAACGTTTCATATGTGGAGTTTCACACAGGTATTATATAGGCTTAATATCCGATCAGCCCATACATTCTTCATAATGGATTTAGGTACATAATCTGTTTCCGGTTTGAAGAATAGTTTAGAGACTGAGTGTTGCAGATTAATTACAAACACCAGGGGGCGCCACTTTCAAATAATGTAAACCATAGGCGCAGGTGCCTCCGCTGTACCCCACGGTCATTTCAAAAGAGAAGTAAAGTAAACCACGTCATTAAACATATTCTGAATCATCAACGTCCAAAACACAGAAGCACCCAAAGTTAACTTCCTAAAAGGCTTGTAGGCTATGTACAGTACTACAAATCTACCAGAGAATAGGCCTAATGAAACAGACCAAGGGTCAATTTATAGCCTCTAATCTTAATAAGATACAAATAAGGCAATATTACCAGCATGAGCACATACATTTCTGAATAATAGACAAACTACACTGTGCAGTAATGGGAATAATGTTTGACCACTCACTAGCTTTGAGAGTGTCTTGGCCATCAGAGGATGTGTTTCCTTCCATATGATCCCTTCTCCCGCTGTGGCCATCCAGGGCAAGGAAAGTCATCCTTCTGATTAATAACACAATGATCTATTCTTCAGGTAAATACACTAACTCAGGTCACACACCGAAATATAATTCTTACATGTTTTTTTTTCTTCTATACAACATCCCTATTAAATCTTTATCTGTGGCTGTCCACATCAGTCGTACATGTTCACCTCTTGGGGAAAAAACTGCTATAAAACTCAAGACACAAAACATCACACGGGCACAGCGAAGTGGAATGTGGTAATCTTTATTGCCTTCTGAGCAGTCCATGCCATTCACAAACACACACACTCCCTCCCTCTTCAAGCCTGTCCAGGGCATCCGCAGACCCAGGCACCCCCCCCCCCCGCCCCGCCCCGGACCCAGAAGCACAACACAAACTGGGCAAATAGGGCAGATCCAGACAGGCAGGCGACCCACGGGCCTTACAGCGACTGCAGCAACACCTAGCTGAGTAACACCTGGCCAAATCAACTCTTTAAAGTGACACCCGTAGAGATTGACTAGAACGTTCTATGGGAACGCCAGTGGTGTTTCCCCCGAGAGAGAACCTGGGATGTTCTCTGTAATCGTCACATGTAATTCATGTGGTTATGACAAGGTAAGTGCGGGCAGCTCTGCTCTAGTCACCTGCCATGGTCCTATACTATAAATAACATTTCTTTTTCTGACCAGCAGTCTGTAAATCCATACCGGCACGCCCTGACATAGTCAACACTTGCGCTGATGGACTGTATGTAATAGATACATACAAACACAGACACGCACGCAGACACACACACACACAGACACGCACGCACACACACACAGACACGCACGCAGACACACACACACACACACACACGCACGCTGACACACACACACAGACAGACACACACGCACGCAGACACACACACACACAGACACGCACGCAGACACACACACACACACACACAGACAGACAGACAGACAGACAGACACACACATGCACACACACAGACAGACAGACAAACACACGCATGCGCACACACACACACACACACACACAGGAGCAAGTGTCGGTGGCAGCTGTTCTCGTGGGAGCAGCTCAGTTGGTTTAAACACAATCAAGTCCTTGTGGCTCCAGCAGTCGAGTACTCCACTGATCCCTGAGACATCAAAATAAACCAGCTGACCTGGCAGCCTATGCCCCAACATCCTCACGGCCCTCACCCAGCTCACCTGGCAGCCTATGTCCCAACATCCTCACACAGCTCACCTGACTGCCCCAACATCCTCACGGTCCTCACACAGCTCACCTGGCGGCCCTCACCCAGCTCACCTGGCAGCCCCAACATCCTCACGGTCCTCGCCCAGCTAAGACAGTGCGCCGCTGCAACATCCTCCGCGGTCACCTGGCCCTAACCCCGGCGCTCTGCAGAGACGCTAATATGGCATCTATAATTAGCCTAGGTTTCCGCTGATAAGTCCCCACAAATCACCAATCGATCGAACACATCAGAGAGGTCCTAGGAAGAAAGAGCTTGAGCAACACAAATGCTGCACTAGATTTATTTTTTTCTCTTCTCCGAACAGGCACAGGAGGTAGGCTCTCTCATATATATATATATAGATATATATACGGTATGTACTCGATGACATAAAGGTGAACAGAGGGTGGGATTTAGAGGAAAACAACATCTGCTTGACCCAGAACCAACTGAAAACTGCGGCTGCAAATTCAGTCAGTCAGTCATGAAAGTTTTCCGATGCACCGTGCATCTTAAGACACTAGTGCCTGCTACACTTGAAGAAAGGGGACTCGTTCGAATGCGGAATGCTTCGTCCCAACCAATCGCCTACAGAGGAATTCAGTTTTCCAGAAGACACGTCATCAGATAAGACATTTCCAATATAAAACAACATGATTTTTTTTTCACATTATGCAAGATGCAAAATCATCACAAAAAAAAAAAAAATCTGAAATCAATTCAAAGTGATTCCTCACAAAAGAAACACGTGAAGACCATTTGAAGCCTTGGGAGAGATACAGTAACCTTACATTGTTTCCCTTTAAAAATCACACCCACCCTACTCTCCCTATTTTACCCGATTTACAAAACATATCACACAACAGATAATAATAGTATGTGTGGAAAACATTGAGATGTAGATGATTTGGAACACACACACACAATGGAATGGGACAGATGGAATGTTCTAGAATGAAGACATGGTGGGGGTACAGCGGTATGGGCTATGAGATAAAGGCCTTTGTTGATTAGCACACTATGGGTCCTTACGCGTATTGATACAGAAAGCCTCAAGTCCTTTGTGACTGAGAAAAAGGATTGCGAGTCACAAACAAGTCAAAGGAAGGCTATTCAAAGCACTTTAGGGAGAAAGAAATCAAATCTCAACGACACTGGCTGCCAAAGCAGGCCAATACTCTATTACTCTCATCACCTGAGACTGCACACCACAGGTATATATATATTCACCTGAGAATGCACACCACAGGTATATATTATATATATATAAATATATATATTAATCTGAGACTGCACACTACAGGTATATATTATATATATATATATATATATATTCACCTGAGAATGCACACTACAGGTATATATATATTCACCTGAGAATGCACACCACAGGTATATATTATATATATATATATTATATATATTAATCTGAGACTGCACACTACAGGTATATATTATATATATATATATATATTCACCTGAGAATGCACACTACAGGTATATATATATTCACCTGAGAATGCACACCACAGGTATATATTATATATATATATATATTATATATATTAATCTGAGACTGCACACTACAGGTATATATTATATATATATATATATATTCACCTGAGAATGCACACTACAGGTGACCTTCAGCCAAATCTGAGCTTTTGACCTTCCTCTGCTCCATGTTATAGGTGGTCATAAAAACAGACATTAAAAATCAGTCCTAACATAAAACACAAACATAACACAACCATGAACATAAACATAAACACAAACACAAACATACCCACAGGTTATTTCAAACTAGCCCTGACAACTATGACTTCATAAATGATAACACATGATTGAAAACACCAAAGACAATTTGAAAAGATGAGAGAGAACCTTTCCACCCCCAAAACTGAGGTGGTCACAAAAACTAAAGGAGCTATCGCTGGACCACACACACACACACACACACACACAAACACACACATGTTTGTATTGCACTAAAACTGGAGAAGAAAAAAAAAAGAAAAGAAACTTAAAATCGACGATCCAAACAAACAGACAAAATAACAAACAATAAAAATCTTCATACTTTAAGAGGAAGTTTGGGCAGTGAAAAGACAGAGGCGTTGCCAGGTTGCTGTTGTTACAACAAGGTCCCCTGCTCCACCGGCCAATCAGATTTGCAGCACGAGGCCCGCAGCGGAGATGTTGTCTCCGCCCCCCGCGGTCTGGTAGACCTCGGTGCAGACGAGCACGGGCGCCACGCAGATCTGGTAGTCGTCCTCGTCCCAGCAGGACACGGGCCGCGACTCCTCCAGCGGGATGCGATGGCTGCCCGTGCGGGCGCTCACGGAGAACGACTCGTCCATGATGAGGCGCGCCTTGCTGGGGTCGATGTCGGGCGAGCCGCACACGTGCCGGTTGGCGGTGAGCGCGGCCTTGGCCACGGCCGACATGGTGTTCTTCCACTGGGACCCGCGCGTGACGATCATGGCCTGGAAGGCCAGCGTGTGAACGTGCAGGCGGGTCAGCGCCCGGCCCAGGCCCAGCTCGCGGTGCTCCTCGTTCACCAGGCGGTAGAGCTCGCGCATCTGGTCCAGCACGGTGGCCACGCGCGGGTTGGGGTCGGACAGCACCGTCACGTTGGCGCCGCGGAACAGGCTGAGCAGGTTGGGCAGCTCCTGCTCGTTCATGCCCAGGGAGTCGGCGTGGGGCAGCACCAGCTCCAGCAGGTCCGACAGCAGGCCCTCGTCCACGAAGCTGGCCATCTCGAAGTGGACCGACGTCTCCGCAGACGCCGAGGACATCAGGTGAGACAGATGACCCAGAAGAGCTTCACGCTCACCTGAGAGAGGGGAAGAGAGGAAAGAGAGGGGGGAAGGAGGGAGGGAAGGAGGACACAGAGCAGACAGAAAGAAAGAGAAAGAGAGAGAGAGAGAGAGAGACACAGTCTCTATTTAGATGCTTCTTAGTCTCTTTCTAGAAGCTAGAAATGACCCTGTAGAAATAAAAACACACACTGTGCCAGTTCACAATCTGAAGTAGGACACAAAACTTTTCAGAGGATGCAAAATGTGGCAAAACAGGGTTAGAGTCAGAGACAGGGTTAGAGTCAGAAACAGGATTAGAGTCAGAAACAGGTTTAGAGTCAGAAACAGGTTTAGAGTCAGAAACAGGATTAGAGTCAGAAACAGGTTTAGAGTCAGAAACAGGTTTAGAGTCAGAAACAGGATTAGAGTCAGAGACAGGTTTAGAGTCAGAGACAGGATTAGAGTCAGAAACATCAAAACCCTGCACTGATAAGGAATACACTACACTAGGGAACACTTGTGAACTATCTGCAGTACAGTAACTGAGGAAATTTATAAACACAAAAACCCCCTTTCCTGAGCTTGCACTGATCATATATGTGTCTCTCTGTGTGTGTGTGTGTGTGTGTGTGTGTGTGTTTGCATGTGTGTAAGTATATACAGTATGTGTGCGTGTGTAAGTAGAGTGAGCATGCAAAGTGTCAGGATAAGGATCCTGCACTGATCTGTATGTATGTATGTGTGTGTATTTGCATATGTGTGTGTGTGTGTGTGTGTGTGTGTGTTTGCATGTGTGTGTGTGTGTGTTTGCATGTGTGTGTGTGTGTAGAGCGAGCGTGCACGGTGTCACTGCAGAAGCAACTGCGTGGCCAGTCGTTGAACGCTGTCGTAGAAGCATATTTCGGCCCATGAGTAGTCTGCGCTGATCTGGTTACTGCGGTATCTTAGTCTATCTGAAAGGCAACCAAACACAGTCCTTGCCAACCCTCTCAGTGTACTTTTGAGTCCACACAGGATTACAGAACTGTGATAAGTAATCAACACGCTCAGTGTACTTTGAGTTCACAGCGGATTACAGAACTGGGATAAGTAATCACAGTTAAGCCAAACATGATAACGAGGACTACCTCTACACCAGTGCATTGCACTCTATGTATCCCAGCCAGCCTTGTCAGCTAAACACCACTGAGTGTGTGTGTGTGTGTGTCCCATTCTTTTGAGCTAAACACCACTGTGTGTGTGTGTGTGTGTCCCAACCTTTTGAGCTAAACACCACTGTATTTGTGTGTGTGTGTGTGTGTGTGTGTGTCCCAACCCTTTGAGCTGAACACCACTGTATATATATGTGTGTGTGTGTGTGTGTGTGTATATATGTACATGTATGTATCCCAACCCTTTGTACTAAACACTGCTGCATATATTCATCCCACCCCTGTGAGCTGAAGAACGCTGTCTGTACCCCACCCCTGTGAGCTGAAGAACGCTGTCTGTATCCCCCCCTGTGAGCCGCTCTTTCAGTCCTGGCAGAGGCCGAGGCAATCAAAACACACTCAGTGGCTTGCATGGCTTAATCCCCATTGTCAAAGCGCTTCCCCTGGCCATCACAAATACCAGACACATCCCTATGATTACAGTACAGTACAGTGCAGTGCAGTGTGTGTGTGTGTGTGTGTGTGTGTTATGTGTATGCAAGAGAGTGTGCATCTGTGTGTGTGTGTGTGTGTGTGTGTGTGTTTATGTGTATGCAAGAGAATGTGCATTTATGTGTGTGTGTGTGTGTGTGTGTGTGTGTGTGTGTGTGTGTGTGTGTGTGTGTGTGTGTGTGTACATGTGAGAATTCCTGTGCTTTAAACAAGTAGTTGGAAAGGGTAACTTGAGCCTGGTTGGGGTTGCATTACCCCAGGAGGGGGGGCTGGGGGGGTTTGGGGTTTGGGGCTGGGGGGGGCTCACCATGCTTGAAGGGGAAGTTGTCCATCATCTGCAAGCCTCCGACCACCAGCAGGTCAGGCTGGAAGTCCTGCAGCTTCTCCTCAAAGTGCCCCATGGAGTCCAGGTAGGGGTTGTGGTCGTCACTGTGAACTATATACCTGCAGGAGACACAGAGACCAGCGATGCATTACGACCTCTGAACCACGACCTCTGAACCACACGCATTGAAAGGTGCACCTGGACAAACTCCACAGCGGTCACACATGACATAATCCCATAATCCCAGGCAACCTGACAGGGCCTTCTTTTTCAAATCTCCTGAGACTCGTGTAGACTGACCTGTTGGCTCTTCTGGAGGTGTAGGGGCCCCAGGTGGCTCCCGAAGGATACTCCATGATCAGGTGAATGTCGGGCTCGTCCAGGGTGTTCCCTGCCACTGATCAGACCAGGGGGACACAGAAAAGAAGGGCGCGTGAGAAAGGGGACACGACCTAAAGAAGATGTCCTTCATCGATTTGAGTTGGCTAAAAACAAGGCTGTAATGTAATCGGCTACCAGCACAGACAACACATGCTTTAACTATGTTTTTTTTTAACTATGTTTTTACTGTAGCACTCTGAGATTCAGCCGAATATAGAGTGCGCTATAAATTAAATGAATTATTATTATTATTATTATTATTATTATTATTATTATTAACACTACAGTGGAATCATGAGCAGCAAAGGCCCTATGGGTACAAGGGGCACAGGGTCTGCCTCAGCAAAGACACATGAGCTCAGAAGAACTTCCCCTTTTAGTACCGGTAAAGCACACGCCAGCGCTCTCTCATGACGGATGACCTCGTGGTCTTACCCATGATGTGCTGCGAGAACATGTCGTTGAAGTCCGTGCTGAAGCTGCCGCCTAGCAACACGTCACAACCTTCTGCCGCCATTCTGCTCGCCATCACAGGCGCGTTGCCACCCACCGCCCACCGGTTGCCAGGCAACTCGCGCGAGGCCTCGACGAGGAGACTGAAGAGGGTTTCGTTCATCACAAACCTCCTGTGGAAGGAGAGGGAGGGATGAAGGGAGAAAGAGAGAGAAGGAGGGAGAGAGGAAGAGAGAGGGGGGAGAGAGAGGGAGAGAGAGAGAGGAAGGGAGGGAGAGAAAGAGGGAGGGAAGGAGAGAGGGAGTGGGAGAGAGAAAGAGAGAGAGAGAGAGGGAGGGAGGGAGTGGGAGAGGAGAGGACAGGAGGGGATAGAAGCATTACTCACACTTCACTTCCCATCGTTCTGTCTCTCTGTTCAGCAAAGTTGAAAATAAGGTCAACGGTGAGCAGCTAAACTTAGACTGCACCCCGCAGAACCATCTCCACATACTTGGGAAAGTCAAAATCCTATTGCCTATGGACTGAAACACTTTACAGCTTAGATATAAATCAACTGGTCTGTCTGTGTATCACAGTGAGGTGAGCGGTATCAGCACAGAAAACTAGTACAGGCGTCTCAGACCAGAAAACTAGTACAGGCGTCTCAGACCAGAAAACTAGTACAGGCGTCTCAGACCAGAAAACTAGTACAGGCGTCTCAGACCAGAAAACTAGTACAGGCGGCTCAGCATAGAAAACTACATTCCCCAACTGCTGCAGAGTAAGAGCTGAGTGTCATGTCTAACCGTCACTTGGCCATTCAGGGCTGCCTTCTGTAAAATCTGCCTCAGTTACACGCAGTTACACGTCTATCTGTTGCCTCGGTTACACGTCTATCTGTTGCCTCGGTTACACGTCTATCTGTTGCCTCGGTTACACGTCTATCTGTTGCCTCGGTTACACGTCTATCTGTTGCCTAAGTTACACGCCTATCTGTTGCCTAAGTTACACGTCTATCTGTTGCCTAAGTTACACGTCTATCTGTTGCCTCGGTTACACGTCTATCTGTTGCCTCGGTTACACGTCTATCTGTTGCCTCGGTTACACGTCTATCTGTTGCCTCAGTTACACGCCTATCTGTTGCCTCGGTTACACGTCTATCTGTTGCCTAAGTTACACGTCTATCTGTTGCCTCGGTTACACGTCTATCTGTTGCCTAAGTTACACGTCTATCTGTTGCCATAGTTACACGTCTATCTGTTGCCTCAGTTACACGTCTATCTGTTGCCTCGGTTACACGCCTATCTGTTGCCTCAGTTACACGCCTATCTGTTGCCTAAGTGCAATTCCAGGAAAGACCTGCATCCCTTTGGATCACGTGTCACCAAGGCGTTTAGAGGGGCATGCTGGGATAGCCCGTCTCAAAATACTCCAGCCCATTGATTTTAAAATGGCTGACGCTGAAGAAGATCTCTCATCTCCTTTTACAGAAGCCATCATCTCTCCGCAGCTTCAAAAAATATGCTGGTTCACATGGCTCATGACTCTGAAGGCTGGAAATAACCTCCCTCGCTCGAAAAAACACATCTTTCACAGCGTAACCTCAGGCGCACCGGAGCCACAGACTAACTGGGAGAAGCTTCCGGACGTCAGCTCCTGAAGTCATCTGACTGTAACCAGACTCAAGGATTCTTTATAAACAGAACTGCAGAAAGAGACACTTGGATAGAGAGAGAGAGAGAGGACAGTCAGAAAATAACATGCTTGTGATGGGAACAGATCCAAAGGCACTCATGGCCAGCCCCCGGGGTGTTTAAGTGCACCAGGCTCTTCACCACCATTGGCTGAACACATGCCAAACACCACTTCAGCCTCCGCAGACTAACACACTCCACTGCAGAGGGGAATACCAACACTGGCCCTGCTATCTAGCACTCTTCCTCTCTTCCTCTCTTTTTTGTTCTAGAACTCCAGACCTGCTCTGTTCCACACAAACACAGTCTAGACTCTAGAGCAGTGGTTCTTAACAGTATTGGAGGTACTGAACCCTGCAAGCTTCATCAGTGCATTCACCGAACCCTTCGTAATTGGAAAAATAAAATATGATTTCTTCAAAAAAATAGGTATATATTATATTAGTGCACAAAAACATAACTCAATGAATATGTACTGCAAATCAGTGTGACTTTTGCTGTTGCCTTCAGATACAAGTTCAGAAATGCACATTTTTACTAAGCAACTAAATATTTATAATCTAACACGGCGAAGAAAAATTGTGTGTTGCCAAATTGTCGGCAGACAATTTTTTGACGGTCGACAAAAACGGACCGACATTGCTAGTGTGAACCGGGCTATATGTGAGTGTCTTGACCCCTGCCGAACCCCTGAGAGTGACTCAACGAACCCCTGGGTTCGGTCGAACCCAGGTTAAGAACCACTGCTCTAGAATCTCTCTGGGGCATTCTGTCCTGACTGGGATGAAGAGGATTAAGTTAAGTTAAGTATCGCGACCGGTGTTAATTATCGGACGGCGTGTGTGTTATCGGCAAACGTTCGCGTTGTCATGTGAATCCATTATTAAACTTAGCATTTTGATTGTTTGACAGAATGGCCGATGTTGTTGACACTGTCCGATAACTGACATAGCTACGCTAATATTCTAGAACTTCTCAACAGTCTAGAACACAGTCTTCTAAAAGTCCATCAGTTCCTTGTGACCTAGATCAGTGGTTCTCAAACTAGGGGTCGGGACCCCAAGTGGGGGTCACCAAACGTTTTTTGGGGGTGGCGAAATGATCTTGCTGCCCTGTGCATTACCATATTAGGCTTTGACATGCTGTATAGTCTATCAGAAATGGTGTTTTCTACATCAGGGTGGATAATGAAAACTAATATTGTCTCAGCAAGTAGTCTCATCATTCAAGATGAAACTGAATTTAGACCTACAGTATAAAATCCTGTCAAAATGTGTGGGGGGGGTCGCGAGACTTGGCAAATGGATCTTGACGGGGTCCCCGGACAAAAAGTTTGAGAACCACTGCCCTAGATCTCCGCGTACACCTCATGCCCACTCACTCTGAGGCGGCCCCGGGTGCGAAGAAGTAGGCGAAACTCTGGGCCAGCTGCTCCGCGTTCTTGATGTAGTCGTGGTGGAGGGGCTGGTCGGTGGGAGGCAGGCCAATCTTGTTCAGCAGATCCACACCATCCACAATCAGGTCCACACAGCCCCCGAAACCTGACAGGCAGGAAAGGGCAGAAGTCACACAGACCTGAAGATTTACATTCTCTTTTTTCTCACACACACACACACACACACTTCTTTCTTCAACCTGTTTAGGATAATGTCACTGGTAAAGGTCATCATAGACAATGGTAGATGTTAAACACCATGTAGTATAGAGAAGGGATGGCAGTCAATTCTGGCCTTAGAAAAATAGCTGACTTAATATATGATAACCAGTGCAACGTGGAGCGTTATGGATGGAGTTTTATCTTGAAGCCGTGAGGTGGAACGCTCTTGTCATCTTGCATGACTTAATCTTTGAACCCAAAGATACAGCTTTGTGATTTGGGTAGAAATAAGCAAAGAAGTGTGCATTTTACCACCGTTACACCTCTGAGCTTTTAAAGCATAACTCAATTAGAGTTTCTTATTGTATTTCACCCCTTTACAAAGTCACTCATCATCAACCAACAATGGGGTAGACTTAAGATATTCTGAGGCATTGTGAAAAGGTTGTTGACATGGAGCACCAGCTTAATTTGGGGAAGTTAGGGTAAACTGACGTAACTTATATGTCTTGCTCTCAAAATGTATCCAACTTCAATAACAATCCACACACTACTTCCTAAAAATGTTGGTGAAACCTTAATTTATACATACATGAGAAAACGGAAACACAGTAAATGTTACCGCTATATAATAATAATCCCATCATTGCTCATTTCAAAAACAGATAATGTCAGTTAATTTGGACAAGGACACGTTTGATGCATCAAATCCTAATGGTTTTATAACTGTCACAGGAGGTGATCTCTACCGAAATAAACAACACAAACCAACAACAAAGCTTCAGGTGCTCAAAGTTAACTATTTGACAAAGTTACCAATTGTGAATGATAATGACCTTTCATTAAAAATCACCCCTTGGTCTATACATCAGCTAGCTAATGTACCACTGCATTGGTATGCTATGTTTTGTTAATGAGTCAGGATACTACCTTCAACGCCACGGTGACTCAGCAAATGTTATCCGTGTGTTTATCTAACGTTATTGTCACCTGGCTGACTTGCTTGCTGACCAACTTAGATTCCGCTCTATTTAGCTGGATAAGTAATAGGATCTAAATTAACACCAGCAGCTAACTGAGTTAAGGGAATAACTGTCAAAGTGCCCTAAGAAAATATCTGGCAAGTGAAAACACTGTTGTACCTGGTAAGCCAAAGAGTGTTGTTACAAAATACTTACCAATGGCAACCTTCGGTCTGGCAACATCATTTACTCCCACTTTGCTTTCTGCACGGAGCAGCGATGACAAAACGGCATCAAGTCTTCCGTCAAGCTCCGAGCCCTGAAGAGGAGGTCTGTACCAATATGCTACGAGAACCACCAAGAGAGACGTGACGGTTCCATATTTCATGAATGAGGTCCCCAAACGCGCCTCAGTCGCCATTGCCAAGTAGCCTACGAGACTAAGCTCACTGAACGATCAAGCTGACGTTAATTCTAACATTAAGTTGAATAAGACTGAGAAAACCTAGACAGCTAGGCTAATTCTGCACACTTTGCGCGCTAACTCCTAATAAGCTAGCCAGCTAGCGATAGTTTGCGCGTAGGGATGAAAACTCCCTGATAAAACACCACACACAGCCAACACACAGGATGGGCTGCACGTTGTAACAAATAAGCACAACTGAATTGGCGGAAGGGGGAGTGACACCAGGGCGGAAGTAAAATTCTGCCAGTTTCGGGATTTCAGCTCAGCAATGCAAATTCTACAACATTAGCACAGATGACATAACTGGTAATCAAGCTATGAAGTCATACTATGCAGAATACGCAACTGACTCCGTTATATATAGCAAGATGTTGAATATAAATGCCGCCTTCAATGCATGGTTTTAAAGAGCGAAGCAAATGGAAAATAAGCCTACTAATGCCCCCTTGCGGTAAGTGTTATAGGGCAGTCACACAAAGAGAAATACTGTAATTCTTTTGTCTGTAGGAAATTCAAAAACAAAGTAATTCATCAATCATTCATTAATCCTTCTCATTGTATTTAGATACAGTGGATTAGGAATATTACATTACAAACAGAGAGACAGTGTTAGATTAAACTGTCTCAATATTAGACTGAGATATATTATAAGACTGAGATATATTTTAGGAAATTGTTCCTACTCAAATGTGAACCATACAAACGAGCGGGCAAAAGCTGCCACACCACTAAACAGGTTGGCTGAATCCCCCCTTGGGAGGGTGAAGTGATAGGCAGCTGGCTGATATTTCTGAGACAAATGTGGTGTGATTGGCTGGCCACTCCTGTGCGCTCAAATGTGTGACATATTAAGTCCACGACACATTCTGGGGTCTAAAAGAGAAAACAGGCTCATATATACATACCTTAACATCCTGTTGTTTCTCTCCACTCCGGCACCTACATTGTATATAGAGAAAAACGTTTTTTTTTACATTGAGCATCCCTTGTAAATTAAATTTTGTTTTATTACTGTAAATAAAAGGGTTCACCAAATGACTAAATACAATAGCCATGCAAATGTGAATATCAGTGGTCAACACCTGGAGTTATATAACCACACAGTGAGTTTGAGGTTCATGTTAAATATGAAGCAGAACTTATATAACCACACAGTGAGTTTGAGGTTCATATTAAATATGACGCAGAACTATAACCACACAGTGAGTTTGAGGTTCATGTTAAATATGAAGCAGAACTTATATAACCACACAGTGAGTTTGAGGCTAATATTTCGCCACTTTATTATATTTTCAAAAAAGACATGATCATTTTTTCCCCAGAAGAGTAAGTGGAAACGGAATAAATTAACTATTTGGTCAGTGTTTTTTTCTTTTGTGTTTTAAGTCTTAAAATAGCAAAATACAAAACATAGCAAGGTATAAAAAAAAGAAACAAACAAAAAAAGTTTAGTCTATCTTACAAAATGTTAACATTATCCGAGAACAATACACATCACCTGACCAAACACTTGTACACCAACAAACACTATCACAAGCAAGCACCACTTCAAACCAACTGCAAACTAGTTTCTTCTTACAGTGCATGCCATTGTTAGCCACATATTTGTGTTACTTTGTATAAAACACTTGTATTCTCTATATATGGCATATCTGCAATAAAATTTGCTTTGAAAATCAATTTACAGCTTAAATAATAAAGGAAATGGTTGCTCTTGCATTAGACGACTTAGTGAATATAACCATTCACAAAGTGTGAATGTAACCATTCACAAAATGAGAGTCAACAAATATCATGACCCCAAAAAAGAAGACATCACGAGACGTGGACATTTAAAAAAAAAAAAAAGGTCTCTACTTTAACAAATCTAAAACAATAGTGTCTTTCAAATATGAAAAAAAAAAAACCACCAAAACACGTCACTTTTCTAGTAACCTAATTAGTCATATCATAATTTATACTTAATATGCACAAACAATGGGAAATAAAAACATAGCGTAATAACTTACTAGTAACATTATTATATGTGCCTTATGTTATGACCAGAGGCATTTGTTCACCCTTCCCCTCCTCACCGTGGGTCTTGCGGATTGGAAAAGAAAATGGCGTGTGTCGTGTTTCTACTGTGATTCCAACGAGTGTGCTTGTGTGGGCTCGCTGACGGTTCAGACTGCTATTTCAGTGCAAAGGTCGTTGGTAACCTCCAGTGAGCTGGTCACATTCAACTAATAACAAACTCAATCTATGAGCTCTAAAACATCTGTGGTCTATTCCATCATATTGTGCCCTTCTCATGCTCAAGCGGTGTGGCTGCGGACCATGTTGACATTTCAGAACACACCTGTGACCAGTTTAATGTTCACAAAAAGCACTGATGCAAGTCAATGGGATTTTACATGACAAAAAATAAATCAAAGCATCATACGAGGAAATAAAAATAATTCCATACTGGAACCTTCGGTTCCTAGCCCAGGACCAACCGACGGAGGGAGAACCAGGGACTCACTACATATTCCATATTCGGTCATGACAGCAAGAACTTAAGGAGCGGAACCATCAATATGTACACTCTTAAAACCTGCGCAATAAATACCTCATTTTAATATCTCGTTAAATCCTAGTGACTACCGTAGCGACTAACTTCAAAGCTTATACTCTGTTATCATTTGTGAACAAACAAGTGTTGTTTTTTTAAATAGTCCAATCAAAAATAGGCAAAGCCGTTATCTTATAATGTTCACACTACAGGTACCTTTGAATGGTCTGATTGAAGTATCTTACACTTTAACTTTAAGTGATATCTACAAATATGGACACTGACCATTTAGTGTTGCTAGACATTTATTTTTAACAGTGACTACTGGACCTTTTGTTAGTGAAAATGCTATTTGACCAGTGTCAGATACAAAATAAAAACATCCTGCTATCAGCTCTTCTAAACAACTTAAAAAAAAAGATGAAAATGCCACCAGAACTATGATTCTTTTTTTTTTCCTGACGGAAGAGCCAGTTAAATATACAAATTTTCCTTTGTCCCTGACAGAGCCAGTTAAATATACACTTTTTCTAGCATCTGGTTCACTAGTCACTGTGCTTTTTTTCTTCTTTTTTTTTTTATTATTTTGAGACCAATTCAGGTAAAATCTTTAGTTTCCAACCAACATTACAGTGTATATTATTATAAGCATATCTGCAGATACAAACACTCAAAGCTGCGACATGCTCTTAGAATGAATTCTGTTTCCTACTGAAATGGACCCTTGACAACGTATACAACAAACAAAACCTTACCGATATCCGTATCTGTAGTAAAAAGTACATTTACAAGTAAAAAGCAGAACCCTGAAAGTTTCAGAAACATCCCATCCTGATTTTAACGCTGAGGCTTCTCCCGAGCTGTAAAGCAGGTGGCCGAAACAAAAATCCATGTATATTAGAAGTATATTAAAAAAATGTAAACAAAATAAAAGAACTAAAAGATGTCCGGAGGAACAGATAGAAGAGCTGGAAACGGGTTAGGTACCCTCAGCTGTGGAATGTTCTGACTTCTTAAAAGAGCAAGAAAGGAACCCAACCAATACAGAGGTTCTAGAGGCGGACGAGTGACACCACAGGACGGGAGGGTGACGGGAGGGTGGAGCGGTTTTGTTCTCTCTCTCTCTCTCTCTCTCTGCGGTCCTCTAGTAGTATCCGGGGTGATACTGCTGACTCCACGGCTTCTGGTTCCAGAACTAAAGACAGACATGATCGAGAGGAGAGGGCAGGTTAGAAAAGTGATCGTACACGTCTACATTCAAATCATATAATTCATATTTATTTCAAACTGCCGATTATTCATGATGTTAGGTGACTGAATTTTAGGATTGGCATAGTACAAAAGGATTGATAACATAAGGTTATTTTTATGGGGAGGTTAAAAAAAATACAAAACAAAATGTCACAGACATGGTCAGATTCTCTCCAAAACGTGGTTGGGGCTCCCTGAGAGCGCCCCCAGTGGCTGCACTGCATATGACGCCTAAAAGAGAGCTCC
>NC_045165.1:2973158-2980658 GCF_900700415.2 Clupea harengus
ATCTCCACCATCCTACTCACAATGAAGCATCCAACCACATCATTCTCATCAAAGGACTCTCCATAGTCCTCCGTGGAGCAGTTGGAGGTCTTCTTGCCTTTAGTGGAAAAGGCGTAGGAGTGTTCCTCCTCACCTGCAGAATGGATGGGAGAACCATACTTAGAACCATACTTAGAACCCAACGCAAATCAAGCACCACCCCTTACGGAACCCAAATCCAAACACACACATGTGAAATGCTCTGAAATTCACAAGAAATTATTCTCATTAACGTTATCAAACCCTAACTCTTCTTTCTTCAAGAACAGAAGAATTGACAGTAGGATTTACCTGGTGAACAAATATGGTAATAAAAAAACCTCATATGGCTAGTAGTGTTAAATATCTGTAAATATCTCAAATATCTTTGGACTTTTATCTTGAGTCATCACTGGTACTGTTGGACAGTAAGCGCCGAGTATAAGAGGTTCTTGACCGAGGTCCGGTCCCCTTACCCAAAAGTAGGGTTCCGCTGGGCAGGGACCAGCCCACCAGGACCTCGTGGATCTCGATGCCCTTGCTGGAGATGTGCTTCACTGGGATCTTCTCAATGATCTAGGAGGACCAAATCAAGCTATGAAGTCACAAGGCACGCGTTTGGAAAAACTAAGGTGCAGTTTTATGGGTTAAGTTTTTACAATGTCACACACCAGCAAAACTGAAAAATATAAAAATAGTACCCGTGTCAAACTCATCACACACACACACAGACACACACAGACTAATCACACATAAGCTCCTAATTAAACTGGGTGTCACTCAAAAGCACCTCTCTCAAACTCAAACATAGATGACACAGGACACAACAGAGATGCTCTGACTGACGTACAAAGACACACAGTGCCGTGGATAGGTGAGATGGACACACACACACACACACACACACACACACACACACACACACAGAGTTGTGGATATGTCAGATGGAGACAGTCACACACACACACACACACAAGCAGACACACAAGCAGACACACAAGCAGACACACACACACACACACACACACTCACACACACACACACACACACACACACACACACACACACACAGTGTCTCACCTTCATTTCGAAGCAGGCCTTCCCTTTGGCCACCCCGTACGAGGCGCGGCCCCCGGCCCACAGGTAGGCGAAGCTCTCCATGGTGAGAGAGGACGCGCTGTAGCGGTCACGTGACACTTTGAAGTGCAGGTCACTGTTGTCTGGGAAACACGAGACAGGACATGGGCTTCACTTAGAGGAGCAATGGGTGGAATTACACACCTGCACCTTTAAAACACACATTTTCAGGAACAACTTGAATACCTGACTTATAAATCTTCGGGGTACAGCGGAATATAGGAATGATTTAATATCAGCGTGGTCAAAAGAAACAAACTAAACTTGAAAGGTGATTAGATAACCAGGAAATAATGAAGACTTTTTTTCTTTTGAGGTATTTTCTTCTTAACGAGATGTGAGGTATTTTATATTTTCTTCTTAACGAGCTGTGAGGTAAACAGCCATGTGAAGCAGTGGTATGTATTGAGCTATTTCCTCCCTGGATCCGTCTCCTCAGGGGGACCTAGTGATTTAAATGCAGGCAGCACACAGCCTCCATATGGAAATCTACCAGAACAACACACTCAATGAGGAGGAAACCTCCTTCCTGAATTTAGATCAACTCGACTGCACCCAGCATCGTCTATTACCAACGTGCAAGTTTTGAATTAGAGTGGGTCCCTGAATAGAACACACACACACACACACACACACAGAGCTTTTAGCCAATTCAGTGAGTACACGGATCAGTGGAAAGTTACTGTTGGTGTAAGACAGTTACCTGGGTAGCAGTTACTTAAAGGAGAAACTTCTGGATTTTTCAACCTGTGCCCTATTTTTTAGATCTTTAAAATATCTAACAGTAAGAGGGCTGGTAAGCAAAGAAGAGCTTAAGAAACTCTCAACATTTAAAAGTTTTGTCTGCGCAATTCATTTGTCAAAAATCGACCCTTCCACTCAACAGTAACAGCTCTGTCCTGCGCCACAACACGTGTTTACTCTGCTTCTGCATCCAACTTAAGGAGACATTTTACACCAGGACAGGAGAGTTAACACAGACATGTGACCAGGCATGTTATATAACCAGTGATGGGCTGATTTAACACTGATGGGCATTTATAAGACCGTCTCAGCCCATTCTTTTGAGACTTCATAGAGATTAATAATTGTAATCCAAAGATTTAAAAATGCTCACAAGTGTCCAGGCAGACGGTGGTGTCATCAAACTCCTCGTCTTCCTCCTCGAGTGGGGGCTGGGGGGACTTGGCTCTGTGAACAGAGGAAGGTGTCAGATGGACCGTCCCAAACACCGGCCTCTCCTTCCCAACACCACATCACCACCTCCAGGACCTTACAGAGATCAGTGACCACGGAGCCTGACGGCAGACGCTCGGATACCTTACTCCAGTCGCATCTCAGCGGGACACAGATCTGCCTCGGTCCTGGCCCAGATCTGGCTCGGTTCTGGCCCAGATCTGGCATGGATCTGACTGAACTGGGCCGTTTCTACCTGGCCCAGGGTGCTGGATTATTCATTGGTGGGTGTAGGGTGTGATCCTTGACATCCTATTTCAGTGTTGCGTCATGTGTTCACGAGTCCTCTTCTTACTACCCAATGTCTGGCCTATGGACATGTAATATATTGATATACATATATATATATATATATACACTGTGTATATATATATATGCCTATGGACTTGTAATATATTGATATTTATAAATATACTGTGTGTATATATATATATACTGTATATGCCTATGGACTTGTCACTCTTGTGTTATGTATCTATAAATACTGTAGGGATTTGGGATTTAGTTCAGGGAGTTAGAGTATCTGCAGAGGCAGTCTGCTGAAGTGTGTTGAATGGTGTTTGGCTTCAGGACATTACCCATCTGGACAGGTTTGTGGCACATTGCACGGAAATCATGTTGTTGCTTCTTCACTGCTTGACTGCAAAAGCACTCAAACGTTTACATTTCCTGGACAAAAAAGAGCGCTGCGGGTTATGGGTGAAGATTGCATGGTTATGCAACAAGACACCTGTCACAAGAGGAGCAGTCAATCTCACTAAAGCACCAAGGAGATGCTTCAGCACAGAATCTGACACTGGTATTCTTTACATTTTCAAGAAATAGCTATTTAGTTTGTGAAACGAGAAATTATATATTCACCAGAAAGTGAAGCACTGAAACCAAGATGAGAGAATACAATGGCAGGAGAAGTTATTTAAGAACATGTGATTAATATAAGGAGGAAAACAGAAAAAAAAACGAATTCATTAAAGTCATCCATTCACACATCATCATGAAGATGTTAAACATCCAGTCATCTGTGGTTGTATGACGCCAACACATACACTTGCTTCCCCGATATAATACCAACTACTTAACCTAGTAATACCGACTACATGTCACGAACAATTGTCGAAATACAGTCTGTTAGGAAACAAAATGCTTTGTAATGGCCACTAACACTATAACAACGGCTACTTTAGCCGATAGTGAAATGTGTGTTTCTTTGCGCTAAAGAGGCAAAATAACTGTAAGGACTACGTTGGCTATTTTACTGCCAACGGCAGTCCATTAAAAACCTTGAATGTGCAGTGATTTCTCAGGAGTACCTGAGGTCATTCTGCACAAACCTTACCGGCTGTATTTGCTTTCTTCAATAAATTCAAAGTAGCCCCTTCCATGTTCCTCTCGGCGTCTCTTAACACCCTTCTTATTCTTCTGATCATCTTTCTTGTCTTTGTCCGCATCCCCTTTGGAAATAAAACAGAAGTCGTGAGGCATGCCTCCGTGTTGGCCCAGTTGTACGGCCCACACGAGTCGATTCAGATGTACTGTACTGTACAGTGGAATCAGGAATGCATGAGTTACGATGCATGACTGGCAATTAAATGCGTCTTCTGTAGAAAAATGAGAGTACACTGCGGTTTTTTATTATTATTATTGTTTCAGGTAAAGATTAAAATGTGGGCCATGCCGGTCGGTTCTTCTCTGTGCAATCATAAATGGATTCTCAATGACAGCATCATCTCCTCCAATAGAGGGGGGATGGTACCCGCCAGCAAATACTGGTTTTTGGTTTTACAACACTTCACATCAATGTGGGGCCAAGCAACACACATTTTCACATTACATTTCCTTGATAAAGGAAAGGGGAGGGTTAACATTCATGGTACGCTTTACCACTGCTTGTACTACTTCAAAGGTTGAAGTGAAACTGGAGTGTTACACAACGAAATAGTGCTAACGGAGGAGCACAAGAACACGCAAGTCAAACCGCCTACACGGCAAATAACTTATAATGGCTACAATAGAACATACTATCTTCGTCGTTAGTAGCTTCGGCAAGAAATGCTTTCCTGGAAAATAATTTACTTGAGATGCCGCTTTCCCTGTCGCCACAGCGAGGAGCTACATTACTGTAATCTGCGCTCTCTACCCAGGGTCTTCAGCACCCGACGTGCCGCTTTGTGTACCTACTGCTAGGAAACTGTACTGATTTCAGAGCCGCAAAACGCCTGTAGCTATTTTTTGCACACACTCAGATCTCTACAACACAACTGCTCACTGCTCAAACCTCGTAGCTATGAACCGCTCCGTACGCCCTTGCTCTACAGCCACAGCATCCACTTACGGCCAACATGCAATACCACACCGATGTGACAGCCCGCTGGTCCTCCGTCAGATGAGGCTAAACTAGCATTAGCGGCGTATATACAGCATTAGCTCGACTAGATGCATCCGCCTGGTCATTGTCTAACGTCGGCTACTCACTCGCATCATCTACCTCCACCTTAGCTTGGGTGATGATATTTCTGCAACGAATAACTATCTAACCTGCATCTTCTCATAAATCTGATCATTTAGTTAACTGGCAACCTCCCCCACAACCTTTCCATCGATGCTGAAAGGATATCTGGTCAATGGGAGCTTAACTTACCATCCCCAGGCAGAGATCCCAGTCCAGCATCGTCGTCATCGAATTTGTCCATCTCTTCATCATCTTCTTTTAGAAGGGCATCTTCATCTTCGTCCGATTTATCCATTTCTACACCGGCATCCTCATCTTCCTCCTCTCCCATATCATCGTCTTGCTGTTCACCGACAACATTAGCGGACTCCGCGTCGCCCCCGTCTCCATCTTCTTCGTCGTCATCAGCCTCCATACTCTCTCCGACCAGATCATCCTCCAAATCCTCGTCTCCCATGTCATTCGGGCCACTTCCATCGTCGGAGCCGCCCTCTGCACCATTAGCTTCTGTCTCCGAAGGAACGGAACCGCCCGAAGCTTGGGCCTCTTGGTCCAGCGCGGCCTGCAACCGGTCCATTAATTCGGCCTTCAGTCCCTTGTCGGACAGCTGCCTGTTTTTCAGCTCGTCCTTCAGCTCATTTACCTTCAGTTTCTTGACGTTTATTGAACTCATTGTGTAGGCTTAGAGAATGTGCAATGTCTAACCGATGTCCAAAGCAAACTGTAATTTCTAAAAGTCCTCCAAAAAGAAAAAAAAAATGATTGGAAAGCCGTCGACAGGCGACAAGATTGACAATGCAGCCGCCCAGAATTTTCACTGCGCCAAGCCTGTATGGCCAGTACTAACGTCCCACTACAACTGGCAGCAGTAACCGTGAATGTGTCAAATGGAGCAGTATATAAACCTACCGTAAATATTCAAACAGATGAGTACAAAGGGGCGGTGATAACCGTAATTTTTTTTAAAAAGCTTGTACTAATTAGAAGTGCTCTTATATTTGAAACAACATATTAAACATATTTGTATAACATTTTTACTTCATTAAAAATGCAAAATACAAACATCTAAAAGACAATGTTAGGGCTCGTTGAGACTGTTATAACGAGGTCTAGGCCTACTGCAGACCACAACATTTTTGTCAGAGACAACAATTTGATATTCCATTTGGGCGAGGGAAAGTATGGTGATATCAACAGAACTGCAGTCTTGAAACAAGTCGTTGTTATGTCACTCATCTTTAATAAAGGGAATCTTTGTGGCACAATTTAAAAAGCGAAAAAGGAGAGGGGAGGGCAGGGGGAAACGGTATCCTAGCAACTACATCACGCAAACATATGAAACATGGCGGACGATAAGGATAGTGCAGGTACTGTTCCGAAAACATTTCTTAATACTCTGAGCCAGGATTCACAAACAACCATTCAGACGATAGCGTGTTATTATTGAATTTTAGTAGTTTTAGTAGTCCCTTTCTGTTGCCTCGCAGTCTTTTCTTGAAACACTGTCAGGCCCACTCAAAGTTAAGAAAGTTGAAAGGACGGTCGTGTTTTTCGTCTGCACTGCTGACAAGTTGCAGTTGGTTATCCAGTTTGGTTCATCTTGTCTGTAAATAGAGTAATTGTAATACACCCTTAAACCCTCGCTGAAATGTGGGGTTGGATGCAGCAGAACTAGTGAAAATTATCCCGTCATTGTAATGACAAAGGAAGCCTAAATATTGGAGACATGAACTGTTTGTGCAGCTAAACCAGAGCTTCCTAGGTATGGTCATTTGATTTTCCTATTTTCTACCGCCTGTTTTCCCACTGAACCACTGGTATTCTTTGTAATACCAGAGGCTATCCTCTCCGTGGTCCATAAGAAGATCGGTGATGCCTTTGATGTGTTTGACCATGAGTTCAACAAAACAGTAGATGTCAGGTGAGAAAGAACTACTGTATTATTGAAACACACCCATATCTTATAGACCCACATAAAATGATGATATCGAGGCCCACTTTCGTGGTGCTGATTTAAATCTAACTAAGGTGAGGACTGGTTAAATACGTGTGTCCACAGCTACTTCTTGTGGTGAATCAAATGTGTTTTTTAGGGATAAGTGATATATTTGTGTCTTTTTCAAAGGGAGATTGGAACCATAATACGGTCACTGGGATGTTTTCCATCAGAGGCAGAATTACATGATATCATTGCTGAAGTAAGTCTCTCTCTCTCTCTCTTTCTCTCTCTCTCTCTCTCTCCCTCTGTGTTTACGTACTTTTATTTGTTAATGGTGATTCTGGTATTGCTTTGCCACTATGAATATGGGGTTCCTTAGAATTACCAATTTACAAGCAGCAGGAACATTTTGGTCCAAATAAACTGGACGCCTTTAAAGCAGCAGTAAGGAGTTCGGTCTAAAACTGGCGAGCTAACTACCTAAAAGACATATATAACCTTACCAACGCTAACAACAGCACAATTGACACGGATACACGCTTGCTAACTGGTGTCTTTAGACAATAAAGTAGTGCTGTGAAGGCTTTTCTTATACATTCATGAGGGTTATCTGTTCCGGACCACACAACTACATAGTACATCGTCCTGGGCGGCTGGCGGGAACGGCAGTTGTGTTTGTCTGTACTTCACATGATGCACATATACCATTGAAATTCATTTG
>NC_045165.1:2985658-2995658 GCF_900700415.2 Clupea harengus
CCCAGGCCGTTCTGTGCTGTGCTATAAGATAACATGTGAAATGTCCTGAGCTACTGTAAGTGGTTGGAAAGGTGTGAACACTCTCATGGCTCCTCCTCCTCTTCCCTTCCCGCAGGTTCGGCCCCATTCCAGAGGATCTACTCCTTCAGGCATTTGAGGTCAGCGTCTCTTTTTTCAGTGCACACACACACACACACACACACACACACATGCACACACACACACACACACACACACATACACACACACACACACACACACACACACATGCACATACACACATACACACACACACACACACACACACACACATACACACACACACACACACACACACACACACACACACACACACACACACACACAGACACACAGACACAGTGTACGGCAACTACTACTCTTGGTTGCCCCACTGTGGAGCAAAAGAAAGGAAACCAGGTGAGTGCCACATTGGTTGCGTGTGTAAACAGAGCCGCATTGGTTGCGTGTGTAAACAGAGCCGCATTGGTTGGGTATGTAAACAGTGCCACATTGGTTCTCACACACACACACAGAGCCAGTGCTGCGTAGGAACACTAGATTGTTTCTGAGCACACACACACACAGAGCAGACCCCGACAAGAAATTTGCTGAATTTGACACAAAAAAAAATTCGGATTAGAATTCAAGTAGAAAAATAGTACAATGCCAAGCAGTAGAGAGTTCATTACTCCTTAATACTCCTGGATCCCACTCTTCAGTGTAAAATGTATTTATAACTGTATCACACTCTTCAGTGTAAAATGTATTTACAACTGGCTTTTCAACCCTTCAGTGTTAAATGCATCACAACTGGATCACAATCTTCAGTGTAAAATGCATTATAACTGGATCACACTCTTCAGTGTAAAATGTATTTATAACTAGGGTTGGGTACCGAGAACCGGTACCAATATGGAACCGGTTCCAATACAACCGGTACCTACCCGGACCGAAATGCAACGCAGATTTCGGTGCTTCATTTCGGTGCCTGAGCCAATTGAAAACGGTTGCTAGGCAGATTCCGCGGGGCACATGTAAAACTGCCCCAGCTCCCAATGTAAACGGTGTCCTGTGTCGCTCACGCTCATTGGTGTTTTCATAGCAACAGTCTTATGACAGTGAAGAGCATGCAGCATTTCACAGAGCAAGCACAAACAGAACTAGCCATCAACCTTTTAACAGAGAAAATACCGAAAGCTAAACGGTCAGAAGTGTGGCTGTATTTCGCACAAAAATATTCAAACATCGCGACTTGCAGCAAATGCAACAAAACAATTGCGTGAAAAGAGGGGCGAGAAGGCAAGAGTCAACGGCAGATCAGCAACCGAAGACTGAAAAATATACGGAGATGACAGCTAAACTACCTACGGTAGTCTCTTAAAGGGGCAGTACACATTTTCTGGTACTCAGTGTGTTCAAGTAACAATATTAACTATAAACAAGATAGAAAAGATAGGTATAAACAAATCATAAAATGGTGAAATTTCATGAAATAAATGCAAACAAAATAATACATTTTTGACTCCAAACTCCAAAAGAAGTTTGAAGCTGTTTTTTGTATTTATTTATATTTATTTAAGTATACTATAAACTGTTGTTTACAGTTAATATAATGTTCATAGTTTGAAGTTAAAAAGTTTGAAGCTGTAGTTTGAATCCAAGTGTTTTGTATGTATTTATATTTATAATATACTTTAAACAGTTAATATATTGTTCAATTTGAAGAAAAAAAATTGCCTTGGCAATAAAAAAAAGCCTTTCTTAAATGTCGTCAATCGTCATTCATTTTTTTTTATAAAAGTATCGGTTCCGGCACCGTTTAGGCACCGGTATCGTTTTAAAAGTATCGGTTATGTACCGGTATCGGATAAAAACCAAACGATACCCATCCCTATTTATAACTGGATCACACTCTTCAGTGTAAAATGTATTACAACTGGATCACACTCGTAAAATGTATAACAACTAGATCACACTCTTCAGTGTAAAATGTATTACAACTGGCTTTTTAACTCTTCAGTGTTAAATGCATTACAACTGGCTTTTCAACTCTTCAGTGTTAAATGTGTTATAACTAGATCACACTCTTCAGTGTAAAAATGTATTTACAACTGGCTTTTCAACCCTTCAGTCATTCTTTTCATGCGGCACCTCTTCCTGTCAGCTTATGTGTCGTTCACCAACTCATTGGAGCTCGGTGTCAGTGTTAGATGTCACAGTAATTGAGTTACTGCAGGCTGAACGGCATGTCACAGAGAAACGCGCCAGGTTCTACTTCTTGACTCAGATGCCATAAAAGTACTGAAGCGTGTCAGGGGCTCGCTCTCTTCTGTGTATGCGTGGGTGAAACAGCTCCCAGCATGCCTTGCAGATGCGGAAATGTTTGTTTGTAATTCAGCGTTCTATCTCGGAATAATGTGATTATGCCTTCCCTTGTGTGTCTGTGTAGTTGTGTGGTGTGTGCACGTGTGTGTGTGTGTGTGTGTGTGTGTGTGTGTTTGTGTGTGTGTGTGTGTGTGTGTGTGTGTCTGTGTGTGTGTGTGTGTGTGTGTGTCTGTGTAGTTGTGTGGTGTATGGGGCACGGGCACGGCACTTCATTAAAACCCGAGACCCCTACATCAGTCTTCCTCTGGGCTCTCGCTGCAGTACTGAACACAGGCATCTGATCAAGTTAAACCTCCCACATTACTTTGGGAATCTTGTTTGGCAGAGTTGTGCATAATTTCATATCATATTGATGTACCACACGCTTTTCTATCTCTCTCTCACTTCGTCTCCAGTTGTCTCTCTCTCTCTCTCTCTCTCTCTCTCTCTCTCAACACACACACACACACAGTTGGTAGTTGGCAGTATTTCTAGTTTGATAATTACGCTTATTCTGCTTGTCTAGTTAATCCTGTCAGGAAGGATTTGTTGTTGGGTGACACTTACTGTATGTAAAACTCAGCAGAAGCCTAAAATCCCTTCAACCTCTGAGGCTAAATGAAAAGAGTATGTATTTTGTATGTGTTCCATTACAAATCTTGAACATTGATGATTTTGAGATGAATTATTCCATGACTTGGCTATATCAAGTGCTGTTGTTGTTTAGTAGGTTTTGGATCAACAGAAGAAAGGCCATTTAGACCCAGAGGAACTAACTAAATATATGACACAGGAAGGTAAGGAGAATGTGGGTGCTCTCTCTCTATAATATTATAATGAAATCCATGAAGGATATATTTAAATTGGTAACTTCTTGAAGAAGAATTAGTTGTGTTGGGTGATGGTGCCACCTGGTGGTCATAGTCAGCCATCACATCTAATGGCTGTCATTCGGGGAAGCTATTCGGTTTTGATCCATTGTTGCGCTCCACAGGGGAACCCTTCACACAGGAGGAGATGGAGGAGATGCTGTCGGCTGCTCTCGATCCTGACAAGAACGTCATTTTCTACAAGGACTTTGTGAGCGCGATGGCCGTCGATGATACTTAGTGTCCACCAGCACCTAATCCAGGCAGAGGCTGACGCTGGGGCAGTCCAGGCCCGCGACCAATGAAAGCCTGCTGCCGGTGAAGATTGATCAATATTCAATAATCAATAAAGAATCGAAGGTTTTGAGTTATGTATTTTCATTTGCCCGTATGATTTCCAAAAGAAATAGGTGCTCACATGAATTTATACAGGTCACACATTTGACATATTTGTTCTTATTTCTGCTGTTTTTCCCTATAGTTTGTCCATTATTTTTTCAAAAACACAATTGCGGTAGAAAACGTAAGCATAAAGACAAGTTGTATAAGGCACAGAAACAGCTGAACATCAACAGAACAAAACAAAGGACTCCAAAAAAACGCAAAAGAAAACCCAAAACAACTCCACAGTCAGTAACAAGGATCAAATGCATGCAAACACGTGTATTTATATCATAACATATACAAATAGCTAATGTATAGGTAATGTATACCTGTAACACACCCCTCTGCACCCTCGAGCTTCCAGTCACTGGACCCCCCCGCTCCACCCCGGTACCCCTCACTAATCTGTCAGATTGAGTCTCCTTGCTATCAGGGTGACAAAGGCAATTATATCCCTCTTGGAATATGACAGGGAAGCAGTGGCGTAACGTAGTTACGACGGGCCCAGGTGCAGGCTATTATGACGGGCCCTAGTCAGTGGCGTAAGGCAGTGGTTCCCAAACATTTTACAGTCCCGTACCCCCTTTTTTTCATGTTTGTAACCGCCGCCACGCCCCCCTCCCCCCGCGCACATATTCCGCCTTCAGACTATTTAGATTGACGTAAATATGTCTATGGCCCACGACTACGGGCCCCCAAGACCCACGGGCCCAGGTGCAGCTGCACCCCCTATAGTTACGCCCCTGCAGGGAAGGCACTAAACAACAGATACCAAACAATGCAGTAAGAGCATTTGATTCAGTCGTCTCCTCAGTTATAAGTGAGATTGTTTTTTAAATGTTCTGCCCAATAGTTGAGTAGAGATGGGCCGAGCCATAACACATGTGTAAGATTAGCCGGGGTTTGATTACATGTTTCACACTCTGGAGATACGCCCTCCTCCAGCCTTGATAACCTAGCCTGAGTGTAATAGGTACGGTGTACAATTTCACATTAGGACCATGTTTGGCACCGATGGAGGAATTTATGCACAGGCTAATATAATTCTAATCAATTCACTGCGAATATATAATTGTTAGGTAGGTCTGTATGTGTTAAGTTGTTGTATGAAAATTCACGCTGTTCAGAGAGCAATATGTGTGTGTGTGTGTGTGTGTGTGTGTGTGTGTGTGTGTGGGGGGGGGGGTTGAATTTGCGCTTCATTATTTTTTATTGCCGAGCGATCCCGTCAGACGGCGCGCGGGGAGACATGCACGCTCTCATTACGGAGGGGCGAGTGGTGGAGGCGCCTGCGCTCGAGCCTGGCTTCATTAGGGAGGCTGGCTGGCGCGAGCCACGGCGGCTCAGGAGTCCCTCAGTGCTAATTTCATACAAATGAGGCCTTTGCTCCCGCTGTCCCGCTGTCCCTCCATGCGGGGAGGGGGGTGCCGGTGATCACGTTTTCTCAGTGCAGTACCTACAATTAGTGGTACCCCGTAATACAAAGGTACTGAGCACGAATAGACTCACAGGGAAATATGCTCTTGAGTCCTACACCAAACATGGTCACTTGTCACATTCCTTGCTGCGAAACTCTGAATGTAATCAGAACCCACCCATCCATGTATTGTCCCAGTCTCCATAGAACACGCGTTCGGTTGCCAGGACAGTTACCTCATGCTGTGGGGTTGTGGAGCTGTCCTCAGTGTCAGCAGATGGCGCTAGTTGTCTGCGTAAGGCACAGATCCGAAAAAGCTGGCTCCCTGAAGTGTTACTCCAGATTTGTAAGAGTGGTGGACACAGTATGATAATGTCATGAGAAGTTAGTGACTGATAGACTGGAATCCTTTTGTTTCATTTGAGTTATTTTGTAAAAATAGAAAGAATGCAGTTATTATCATTAAACACGAGTGGTTCCTGTGTTTCAAATGGTGTTCGAGTGGAGAGTTTATTTTCAAATCTTTACAGAAAATACAGTATAGTAGGCTTTGGTTCAACTCTTGTTGTTACCTCCGCCAAGGATGTTTACGGTTCGGTTTGTTTGTCTGTCTGTCTGTCAGTAGGATTATGCAAAAACTACCTGTACGATTTTCATGAAACTTGGTGGACGGGTGTGGCACGGGCCGAGGAAGAACCTATTCAAGGTTGGAGCGGATCCGACTCACGGGGCGGATCCACGAATTATTTTTAACTTTAACATCGCGCGACAGGGCATTTGCCCATGGCGGAGGTCTGCGTTCTCCGAGTGCGCTTCTAGTTGTTAAATGTGTTACAAAAATGACTTGACTGGACTTATAATGATGGACTCAGCACCAAACGCCTTCAATTGCAAAGTGAAAGTGCCGATTTTCAGGAAGGTACTTTTAAGCATCCCTCTTGTTACCTACAGAAAACTTTCTACCCTCTGGAAGAAAATGGACGCCCACCTGTCACTCAAGTGCACATCGATATGCCATTGGTCGAGCGAGGAGAAAGGGGGCAGTCGAACTCCAACCAGACACAGATGTGTTTCTGTGCTTTTAAATGACTCACGGGCACTTCACTCTCCTGTGGGCTGTCGGCGCTTGGATAACGACAGACAGGCAGTTTTTCCTGCAAGGATAGCGCAGCTGACAGTCTGGCTGTCGCAAAAGCGCGTCCTGCCTCCCGGTTTCACCACCACCACCACCACGTATCCTGCAGTCTCCGGGCATTTCGGCGCCGCGCTCTTGCTTGCAATGCTGCCTTTGCTCGATCAGAAAACCAAAGCGGTGCGCACGCAGTTTGGATATCAGAAGTCAACGTAGAAAGGCTGGGGAAGTCGGAATCGAAGAGATCCCCAACTAGTGCAAGTGGATTTACTGATTGCAGCCGTTCTCTCTCTCTCTCTCTATGGATAGTCTACTGCACGATTCTCATCTGCGAAACTAAACTTGGAAGAGAGAAGATTGCGGAATTTACCGAACACTAATTTTGCCCACTTGGATGTAACAGATTATTGATAGCTATACTTTCCCCTCTCCCTCTCCCCCACCTTGAACATGACTTCTCTCTCTGGGCACAAAGAGAAGTCTGGGACTAGGAGTCGCAAATACGGGGTAGGTGTTTGTACATAGGCTAATCAATGGGGAAAAAATGTAGGTCAAATATCTTAGTTAGAACAGTAAAATAACTTGGCTGTAAGCCATAAGGATAAGCTATATCAGCTTTGTTTGACAGCCCACAGGTTTCGTAGCCTATGCAATAATTACTGCGGCACCTTGGTATAGACAGCCTGCGGATAGGTTATTTTAAAGCCAGGTCAGAGTTTCTATCAGTGTGTTTCTGCATTGTGCACTGTTCCATATGCATACCGATTTGCTGTTTTCGACACATTGCAGTTTTATGGAGTCATGTTATTTTTGCGACATTGGTAAATGTCTGCATGGTGTTTTCAACAGATGACAGATGCCTCCCCAACCAAATCTGCCTCTTTTTCTCCGGAGACCTGGTACCGGAAAGCCTACGAGGAGTCGAGGACGGGGAGCCGCCCGCCCCCCGAGGGAGCGGGCTCAATGCCCGGGTCGTCTGGCACACCTTCGCCTGGATCCGGCACGTCCTCTCCTGGGTCTTTCTCGGGCTCACCCATATCCCCAGGAATCGGGACCGGGTCGCCGGGCTCTCTGGGCGGATCCCCGGGATTCGGTACTGGGTCCCCGGGTTCTGGCAGTGGAAGCTCGCCGGGTTCAGAGCGCGGAATATGGTGCGAAAACTGCAATGCTCGGCTGGTGGAGCTGAAACGACAGGCTCTGAAGCTGCTCATCCCTGGACCGTATTCTAGCAAGGTAGGCGCGTCCGACGAGGCGCCTTACGCACATCTGTACGCTTAAAGATCGGAGTCCACAAAACTGTTTTGGAGCGGAAAATCATGCTGTACGCATGCCATGAGTAAATTAAGCACATACATCTGACGGTGGTTTGGTCGTCTATGCTGTAGGCTACAATGATTATATCACCGCATTGTTGAGTTTTATGTGATATAAAAGGCTCATTGTTCAGGCGACAACACATAAGTCCACTCGTCCATTTATGAAAAGATACGGACCACAGTCATATTTTCCTGCAGACTTCTTGGACTTTTAGGTAATCTGCGAGGTAATCTGCGTTTACAGCATAACATTCAATTAAAAAAAAAAAGTATATCTGTTTAACAACGAAACGTCATCTTTAAACATGAAAGTGCTCCTGACTGTAGTGATATACCTGAATTTTCAAGTAGACCATTTCGAACAAGGTTTGTGATTGCCGCGTTTAACCCATGCAGCAACAGTAATCTGCAGCAAAAAAAAGCCGGAGCAAGAAAAAATGCACTTGCTTTCCATCGGGGTGGGGGGAAGAGCAGGCGGCGATTTTCAGCATTTTCAACGTGTTGCAGATCCCGGAGGCGCCCCTGATTTTTTTTCAATGGGCAGTTTGGAGACAAGCCTGATGACGAAATTAGCCGGAGGGGGTCAAGTTAATTGGTAACAAACAAAGGTTATATACCTCCCATTTACCAGGTACTGTAAAAGAACCCCAAAAGTGGAAGTGCGTCATTATGTCAGTGATGGGAATGCTGTAAAAGAGCATCGTTAAGAAAAACCCCGGGGGGGTTGGGGGGGGGGGGGGGGGGTGTGCAGGACTTTAGAGCAGCAATTATTAAAGCTGTAATGCATCGCATTCGGCTAATTGCTTCATCCTGTTCTTCCTGCAGAGGTCTGTCCCGTTGTATGTCCCTCTCGGCGGTTACTTGCCGGAGCAGTGGGCTGTACGGCCCTGGTCAAGTGGACCTATAGCCAACTTTACTGGCTTATCTTAGTAACAGAACCGAATCTTTAAGAGTAGGGAGGTATCGTGTGATTGACCGTGCTCGGCATGTGGCTGGCTGGGACACCAGACGCTCCGGGGCTCTCCGGGTCATGAGGGCAGGCTGCAGGTCATAAAGGCTGCGGGACAACCAGACGACAGTTCCGTTCTTTGTTGAGAGGGGGCGCTGTAGAGCAAGTGCTGCTCCATTGGTGCCCCGAGGCTGCGTTGGTTAGAGTTAAATATTGTAGGCATAGTTTGAATAAAATTGAACCTGAACTGTTAAAGTGTAAACAAACATTTAACTTTCCCTAAATGCAAAGGAAATGACTTGAACGCTCCAGAATGCTCCTCCTTCGAGAATGGTATTCTGGCCACAGTGCATATATGTACCAGGGTATTAACACAGTACTGGGGGTGGAATCAATGTCTGTCCACTGTAAAATACACCACACGGAGTCAGGCACATCTGTGCAGCTGTTTACAATGTTTCCCTCTGAAGTATGCGTACGCTGTGGCCACATGCTGTAGATGAAAAGGGTTGATGACGGATGACGACGATCTCTGTGGTATTTAGGTTTAAGAAATATGTGCTTTTGTGTTAGATTAGGACATGTCCTACTTTAATCGGATTTGGGCTGCCATTATGTTTTGACCTCTGTAAAACACACTAGGGTAATTACCACCAGCAGCCCTGCACCTAAACTCTGTGTGACACCAGCATATGGTTTCTGTTATGCTCGTAATTACCAAATGTTTTTACTTTGCTGAGAGGCCCGATGATGACCATTATTGCTATGCAAATTACACTGTGGAATACACCCTTTTGTGTTTTTATCTTTGTTACTGCAGTTTGTCTGCTGCATAGCAATGTGTGATGACTATACAATCAGTGGACTGGAGGAGAGAATAGAGGAAGGGAGGATTAAATATTCAAGCGCATTCTTGTCCTTATTGTGTTTTGTCGCTGGTGAAGATATTGTGGTTAGAAAAACATGGACATTTTATACTCCCGGGATATCTTGCATACGTTGAATAGGTTCCATTTTGCTCCCCTTCGCGTGGCGCCAAGAGTCCGCAAATGGAGCTGCTTATATGAGCATTATTGTTTCTAATAGCAACAGTGACCCTGTTTAACCCTGGCTGGAGTGTCCGTGGGTATGTCAGCATACACCCTCATTAGCAGACACAACTGCTGGATTGTGTGTGTGTGTGAGAGAGAGAGAGAGAGGGGAGAGAGGGGGGGGGGAGAGAGAGAGATCAATAGAGAGAGAGAGGGAGAGAGAAAGAGAGAGAGAGAGAGATGCCTGTTTTGCGGGGTGAGTTACAGGGTGGGGTGTGGGGTCTTGGTGTAGAAACGGGGGCAGGGGTAGTTAGGGACAGGGGCAATTAGGGGTAGGGGTAGAGAGGTAGAGGGGCATATTTTACTGTGAGGCCCTGGAAGAGGTGCAGGGCCTATAGGGCTCCAGTCTCTCCTAGTGAGAGGGAGGCACACACACACACCTCACAGGTACACACAAACACCACACAGGTACACACCACACACACAGACCACAGACACACACCACACACACACACTA
>NC_045165.1:3000658-3003158 GCF_900700415.2 Clupea harengus
TCACTAACTTCTTGACCTACTTTCAAGGAGAATTTCCAACTCCGTGTGCAGTTAATGTTTCATGACATAAATTAAAACACTGCAGCACACAATTTGGGGTAATTTTTTGGAGTGATTTCTGTTCAGGCAGCCCCCGGGCCGCCCCTGCCCAGATGCGTATTATTGTCGTCTTCTTGCTGCCCTTAAAAGTGTGATCGGCACCAGGACCCCGAGCGAGACGAGACGTGTCCTTGTTAAGCCCAGCAGACGCGGGTAATTTGGTCATTTGGGCGCCGGTGACCTTGAGCTGTGGGAGCAGCAGCCTGGCACATTGGCAGCGCCTCAAGGTGCTCTCTCTCGGAGACGGGGAAGCGGCAGGAAACGGCACACAGGAATGCTTAATGACTGCTGCACTGCATCTGTCTCTGCCAGTGTCCTTTTAATCTCCACAATCCCAGTACAGATTATAATATAGTCTTTATTTTGATCAGTTCTTATGGAGACTGTACCCTATAATGCTGTGTGCCGTACATTACTGGCCTTAATGAGGGTCTGTGGGCTTCAAACAGACTTGATAAATAGTTTCATCTCCAGCCTACGAGTTTAACTGCAGTCATATTCTCCACTGTTATAGTACAGACAATAACTCTTCCATTAGATGACTGATGTTTCTCAAGTTACTCTTAATGAACACGCTTCAGTCTCTCGTCTTTCTCAAGTCACTCTTTATGAACACGCTTCAGTCTCTCAAGTCACTCTTTATGAACACGCTTCAGTCTCTCAAGTCACTCTTTATGAACACGCTTCAGTCTCTCGTCAGTATCAGCGGTCACGGGCTCCACTGCTTGAGCAGCGACAGCTCCATAAATAAGGGCACAATTAGAGGAGAACATTGAACATTTTCTCTTCTCCTTCCTGTCCGTCATGCTGGCGGGGTTCTCCCAGCAGGTAACAGTAAGCCCCCCAAATCCTGCTTCCCTCTGATAACCTCATGAGAGGATGCCCCCAGCGCCCCCCCCCCCCCCCCAGCCCCCGCTCCTTTTCAAAACAGGCGCTCACACTACCCTCAAGGCTTTAGTCTGCCCAGGTGGCCATGGGCCAGATCCAGGCCAGATGCAGGCCAGATCCAGGCTAGATGAGGGCTAGATGCAGGCCAGATCCAGGCTAGATGTGAGCCAGATCCAGGCTAGATGTGAGCCAGACCTGGGCCAGATGAGGGCCAGATCCAGGCTAGATGAGGGCCAGATCCAGGCCAGATGCGGTTGACAGCTGGTCTCTGGTCTGCTTCTCTCCCCCTGTGCTGTTGCTCGGCCCCTGCAGTCCTCTGCTGCCTGTGCGTCTGTCTGATGGATCACTTGGTCATGCTTCTCGCTGTCCACAGGCACACCAGACACCAGATGGAATCAACAGGCAGGACGTGATGTCACCGTACAGGAAATGACATATTGATCACACCGGCAGAAATAATCCTCACTTTGTGAAGGCTCCGGCGAATCTCTGAAAGCTCATTGGCTGGGGCCGCATTCCTGGAACACTATTGTGACACGCTGTCATTAACAGGGTGATTGAATGGCAAAGACTGATGACATTCTCACCTGACAGAAGGAGTGGGGACTTTTATTGCACTAGAATAAACCCTTTTGCCATCCAGTCCAAGACGTCTGTCCAAGGAGCTTTCTGTAGGGCTTGTGGTTGATGAGGAGGCTTTGATAAACCCTGTGTTTAGTCTGCTCTGTTGGGCAGTTCAACTTAAGACTGTACCTCAGACCACACTACTCCCTTCCTGCTGATTGGTTTCATATTCAGTGTGAGTGTGTGTGTTTGGGGGCCAGACAACCAACTCAGACTCGTGGAGAGTGATCACTGCCAGGTTGTGTGTGTGTGTGTGTGGATGTGTGTGTGTGTGTGTTCATGTGCGTGTGTGTGTTGTGGCCCCTCAGAGCGTGAAGAGCTATAATTGTGGCTATGTGTGATGTTAAAGGAAATATCGGGCCCTCTTGCCTGGCGGGAGACAGGAGAATCAATCACAGGGGGAGGCTCTGGAGCGCAGCTGATCGCCGCTCTCGGGTGATCAAAGCCGAGGGGGGGGGGGGGGGGGGGGGGGGGGGGGGTTGTGGCAGCGGTGGTGTGGAGGGTCAAGCGGAGATGGGGGACGCCTCAAGGCTGGTGTCAAGCGGTGTGGTTCACATTCCTCTCTGCTCGGTGGAACACTGGACTTCTGCAGACATCCATGCACATCCGTGACAGACGCGTGAAAGGTTGCAAGCAGAGTCTCCAGACCTTCTTCCGATCCATGTTTATGTTTCCTGTTCTTGTGGTGGTGTGTAACCACTGGGTCAGGGAACACATAATAATAAAGCCAAGCAATTGACTCTCAAGGGCCTGGCCAACGCAGGCTGCTTATTTTATAGTATACTTCTTGCGCACGTTATGCAGTTACAACAGGATCATTTAGTTTTGGCACGGCAGATCCTTGTATTTCCATGACTGATTTGTTTAATTGCTCTTTCTGTGAATACCA
>NC_045165.1:3018158-3020658 GCF_900700415.2 Clupea harengus
ACACACACCCACACACACACACACACACACACACACACACATCAGTTACACTTTTACTCCAGATTTGATGTCAGACTTGAGATATCTGGCGTGATGAAGAGCTTGTGTTTGGGACCTCACGCCTCAGGTGGTGTGAGTGAGTACACTCACACACACACACACACACACACACACACACACACACACACACACACACTCACACACACACTCACACACTCACACACCCACACACCCACACACCCACACACCCACACACACACACACACACACACACACACACACACACACACACTCACACACACACTCACACACTCACACACCCACACACACACACACACACACACACACACACTCACACACACACTCACACACTCACACACTCACACACCCACACACACACACACACACACACACACTCACACACACACACACACACACACACACACACACATACACACACACACACACACACACACACACACACACACAACTTTCTGTCCTCTCTCCTCCCTGTGTGCTGATGCTTTTTGTGGGTTGGTGTTTGCTCTTGCGGATGTCCAAGGACCTCATCCATCTCCTGGAGATGTGAGTCTGAGTGTGTGTGTGTGTGTGTGTGTGTGTGTGCATGCACTGGCACTGGGCTGTGAGTCTGTGTGTGTGCTGGCTCTGGAGATGTGAGACTGTATGTGTGTGTGTGTGTGTGTGTGTGTGTGTGCTCTCTCACTCCCGGATGTGCAGTCGTCAGCCTAAAGTCATTCATCAATTAACTCAGAGTGGGCCTGAAAAATCCCCTGAGTGTGTGTGTGTGTGTCTGTGTTTGAATGTGTGTGAGCTCTCTCCACACAGAGCCTCGGCTGTGCTGGCGTGGGCGTAGGTGTTACCGGCGTGACCACGGCCCTCTCCGGCACCACCGCCACCCATTCATCACCAAACACTCCTGACTTTGGGATTCTCTTTGACTGTGTGAGAGATCACCGCTGACAAGCAGCACTGTCTCTGCCTCCCCAACACCCAACCTCCTCACAGGACTACCCAACACCCAACCTCCTCACAGGACTACCCAACACCCAACCTCCTCACAGGACTGAGGCTACCCAACACCCAACCCTCACACTCACAGGACTATGGCTACCCAACACCCACCCTCCCCAACACCCACCCTCCTCACAGGAATTAAACTACCCAACACCCACCCTCCTCAAAGGAATTAAACTACCCAACACCCACCCTCCCCAACACCCACCCTCCTCACAGGAATTAAACTACCCAACACCCACCCTCCTCAAAGGAATTAAACTAAGATGAGGAAGATGATGAAGATGAAGATAATCAAGATGATGAAGAGGAGGAAGATGAGGAAGAGGATGGAGATGATGAAGGTGAGGAAGAGGATGGCAGCCTGCATCTCTCCTGTGCTGGCAGCAGGTGCAGAGAGGGATCATATGCACAGGATCTCAGCCTCTGCCTACCCACCAGCACTCAGCTAGAGCCCCCCATGACCAACTGTCATGCACCTGTGTGTGAGTGTGTGTGTGTTTGTGTGTGTGTGTGTGTTTGTGTGTGTGTGTGTGTGTGTGTGTGTGTGTCTGCTTGTGTGTGTGTGTCTGTGTGTGTGTGTTTGTGTGTGTGTGTGTGTGTGTGCTTGTGGGTGGGATTTTGTATGGTCAGCCATGTGTGTGTGCATGCACGTATGTTAGCATATGTGTGTGTACCTGTGCATCCATGTGTGTGTTTGTGTGTGTGTGTGTGTGTGTGTGTGAACCTGACGGCATTAGTCTAGCGGATGTCATTACAGATGACAGCATAAGCGTAGGTGGTGAGTAATGCGTTATGAGGCTGCCTGAGTGTGTTTGTGTGTGAGTGTGTGTGTGTGTGTGTGTGTGTGTGTGTGTGTGTGTGTGTGTGTGTGTGTGTGTGCGTTATGGGGCTGCCTGAGCTGCTCTGGCTGCTCCTGAGACTGTGCTCTACTCCATTCTCAGTGCCCAGTGTGTGTGTGTGTGTGTGTGTGAGAGAGACAGAGAGAGAGAGTGCAGCAGGCCAGTACAGTTATGGCAGTAGAGGGATCTCATTACTGAAGGCTGGGCTATGTGTGTGTGTGTGTGTGTGTGTGTGTGAGCAGGGGGAGGGTAACATTGTGTGTCTGTATTTGTGTGAATATATGTATGTATGTATGTATGTATGTATGTATGTATGTACATATGTCTGTGTGTGTGTGTGTGTGTGTGTGTGTGTATGGACAGAGGGATTTCACACACACACGAGAGGCAGATGGATTTCTCTCTCTTACACACACACACACGCACACACATACACGCACACACACACACACACACACACACACACACACGCGAGGCAGTTGGACTTCTCTGTTCAGCTTTAGCTGGGATGATAAGATGGGTGGAAGGCTAGCAGGGCAGAAGGAGCCGGGCATGGGTATCTCTCTATCTCTCTATCTCTCTATCTCCACAGTGGTACAGGAGGTAGAGAAGTCGTTTAGTAA
>NC_045165.1:3038158-3043158 GCF_900700415.2 Clupea harengus
ATATTTGAGAATTTGTGTATGTGTGTGTGAGAGAGAGAGAGTGTGTGTGATTGTGTATGTGTGAGTCTATGTGTGTGTGTGTGTGTGTGGGTGTGATTGTGTATGTGTGAGTGTATGAGAGAGAGTGTGTGTGATTGTGTATGTGTGAGTGTCTGTGTGTGTGTGTGTGTGAGTGTGATTGTGTATGTTCTGCGGTATCTCAAACCCTCATGTGAAAGCCAGGCAGACTGTAACTCAGACAGTTTATCACTGAGTGTTAGTAAATGTCTAAAATAGTGTGTGTGTGTGTGTGTGTGTGTGTGTGTGTGTGCCATGGTAATCTAATGATAGCTTCAAGCTAATCGTCTGCATTCCTAATCACACGCGGGAGAAAGGCCAGCGCCTGCACACACACACACACACACACACACACACACTTCCTCAGCCTCTTGTTTTCCCTGCCCCCTCTAAGTGCACGCTGTGGTTTCTCAATCCGTGAAAATTATGAACAGTCACAAAGTCTGATTCACTGTAAATATTTAATTCTCCACGCTGCCTGAATTATTACTGTATAAAAACGTTATATCTGAGAAAAATACATGTGTAATTTGATTTCACAGTTTCCTCGATGATTTAACAACTTTGTTTGCTGACTCTGCCTGCACAAGGGACCGTTATTAATCAAACACACACCAAATAAATAAATGAATAAACAAATAAACATTTATTCACCAGAGGTTGTTTTGAAAAAGCCCCGTCTTGGCGAGCCGCATCCCAGCGTTGGCACTTTTAGCGCTCGGTGAGCGGACTGGCATCGGAGCGATTTCCAAAACACACATCTGGTTATCCTCCGTAGCGCGGGCAGCCTGACAGCACATGCTCTAAGTGTCTATAAATCCGAGTCTAACAGCGCTCAGCCCCGCCAGTAAAAGTTGTTTTGTGTTTTTTTACTGAGTAAAGCCTTTTTGTAGGCCCCTGTCATGTGGGATCGTTCACACCACCATCAACATGCTGCTCAGCACACAGGTCCAGATGCACGTTAAGAGAGAGCGGACATTCATTATAAACTACCTCGGAGTAATATTAGATGTAGCACTACGGCTTGTGTGCCGACATACATCATATCCGTGTCTATAGTGACACTTAAGTCTTAGGCTGTGCATATTTTCCCATTCTGGTATATATATAAATCTTTATTTCAGACGCCAAGTTCCATATAAAATAACAGACATCCAACTATAAAAAAGAGAGAAAAACAAGAAGATACATAATACAGTTCATTAAAAAGTATGAAGACTTTTGTGCCAATGTCGTCTTAATGTCGAACTAAATCGATCCTATACAAGGAACTCGCCACATAAGACACATACCTCCACGTCCATCAGTCTCAAGTTCAAATCAAGTGAAGCTGGAGGTCAGTGTGTCTCTCCGGACGTCCAGACACACTCCACACACACACTCGAGACACACTCCAGACCATCTCAGTTGACAGACCCCTGACCCCTGATAGGATCCCCCCCCCAAGGGGCGCCCCGTTTCCGGCCCTTTCCGTAAACATTTATATTTTCTGTTTCGCTGCAAACTGCGCGGGTGTCCGTCAGTATGTGTGGGAGAGATGTTCCCCCCCCGAGATGAGTTTAGTCGCGTTGCTTTAACTCATCGCTCTCCATTAGCCCGAGACAGTGTCTGTGTGCCTGGGTGAGAGGAGATTGAAGCGATGGGGTAATTAAAGATGACGGATTAAGTGCTGCTTCAATTACAGTATGACTCATCTGCCAGCCACTTGATTTCCCATGAACCTTTGCTGCTGCATACTAATCGGAGAGGAGAGTCGAGGGGGGACGGCTTGGACCCCTGCGTCGACCTGCATTATCCTACCTCAGTCACGGCAAACAAACAGACTAATGTTGGGTTGGAAAGGGCGTTGTTCAGAAGAGGGTGTTGGCATGGAAACACCAGATAGAACATCAGCTGCCAGCACTGGTACTGTAGAAGTAGTCACATTAAGGAGATGAACAGAAAGTGCTATATATATATATATATATATATATATATATATATTTTATACGGCTCCTCAGAATGTTGCAAAAGGTTCCGTTGCTTTGAATGGGCCTCCCCAGTGTTCGGAGGTCTTTAAAGTTAAACTTTAAAGTCTATTTGCGTGAAGAACTATTTTTCTTAGTGGAAGTCACGAAACGGCAATAAAATAATAAAAAATAGGTATTTTTGGAGGAATGTCTTTTATCGTTTTTGGCAAGTAACCGTACAAAAAGCAGGATAATATATAGTCCGCCGGTCACTCTCGGAAAATAAATCCCTGAAAATACTGACTGGCGGACTATACATAATCCCTTACATAAATGTATGTGTAGGTATATATATATGAGGTTGTGTAATGGATGCCAGGAATCTTACCCACAAGGCACCAGGGCATCAACGTTCTTCAGTGGTTAGATCAGGGGCCAGACAGTTAACACAGGCAAAGCCTTGAGCCAGTCTGTCAGCGATACCCACCCGACAGGCAACGGGTAAGGACAGCGGGCAATCTGCGGAGGGCACAGCGGGCACTAGATCAGCCTTTCAGGCTGGACAGAGAAAGAGAGATGGAGAGGGAGGGAGAGAGAGAGAGGGAGGGAGAGAGAGAGATGGAGAGGGAGGGAGAGAGAGAGAGGGAGGGAGAGGGAGGGAGAGAGAGAGAGAGGGAGAGAGAGAGAGAGAGAGAGAGAGAGAGAGAGAGAGGGAGAGGGAGAGGGGGGGGGGGGGGAGTGACCCAAAGCTGGCCATGTAAGGAAAGACTCTGGCTCTAGATTTACACTGACAGAAGGAATGTTTGGTTTAATCAGAACACACTCTCCCCCCACACACACACACACACACACACTCCCTCCTCCTCGCTTTTCTTTTTCACTATCCTCCACTCCTCCAAGGGCTTCAGTGCCAATGGAAAGGGGTTGATTACCTGGATCTATGCCCTGGGAGAGAGAGAGAGAGAGAGAGAGAGAGAGAAAGAGAGAGAGATGGAGAGGGAGAGAGAGAGAGAGAGAGGGAGAGAGGGAGAGAGAGAGAGATGGAAAGAGAGGGAGAGAGAGAGAGATGGAAGAGAGGGAGAGAGGGAGAGAGAGAGGGTGAGAGAGGGGGGTGGGAGAAAGGAGGGTAGAGAAAGAGAATGGAAGAGAGAAGGAGGGAGAGACTGAGGGGGATAGGAAGGGAGGAAGGGAGGAAGGAGAAGGAGAGAGAGAGAGAGAGAGATGGAAAGAGAGGGAGAGAGAGAGGGAGAGATGGAAAGAGAGGGAGAGAGAGAGGGAGAGAGAGAGAGAGAGCGTGACGGATGAGATAGAGAGAGAGAGAGAGAGAGAGATGGAAAGAGAGAGAGAGGGAGAGAGAAAGAGAGAGCGTGAAGGAGGAGAGAGAGAGAGAGAGAGATGTGGGTGTAATCTGATGCCAGCCCAGCGTCTCTCTTCTGTCAGTGTGTGACACAGGACACTGCACTGGAACTCAGAGTGGCACTCAGCCAATCACACGTCTGGGGGACCATGTTGCTCTGTTTTAATTGGCCACCACTCAGCCAATCACACGTCTGGGGGACCATGTTTCTCTGTTTTAATTGGCCAGAGGTGGCGTGCCTCCTCTGCTCTGGTAGTTGTTTATTTACGGGCGCTTCTCCACTCCGCTCTCGTGCCCACGGTTACGCCCACGGTAACGCTCAGGGTTACGCCCAGCCCGCCACGGCGTCGCTGGTGAACCAGGCCAGGAGCCAGGCTCTGAGGAGTGAAGTGCTCCATCATGGCCGCGGCCGCCGCCGCCTGACAGGGGCTTAGTCCTGGCTGAGCCGCAGCGCTGCCCCCCCCCCCCCCCCCCCCCCCCCCTCCGGCCCCTGGGCTCTGGTGTTTGTTTGAGTGTTTGTGTCCTTGCGTGTTGCCAGTGGTATCAGGAACAAGAAGAGTAAACGCTGACTGAGGCCGGGGAGGCCAGTGTTTAAGGAGGGATTAGACCTGCTGCCAAATGAATCAGTTGAGATGTGGAGCAGACACTAGGAGCTTTGGGTTTAAAGGACGGCTCTGTGTTCGTCACCTTTATTCCTATCATTTCACTGGACTGCATAGACTTCCTGTGCAGCTGAAGCTAGACTTCCTGTGCAGCTGAAGCTAGACTTCCTGTGCAGCTGAAGCTAGTCTTCCTGCAGCAGCTAAATCCCATAGGCTGCGGTATTGAAGCTGTACCTGTGCTCAGAGAATGGGCTTTGATTGTCACCCCCAGCACAGAGCTGTTGGAGTATGTGAGTGTGTGTTGGCACAGTGCTGTTGGAGTACGTGAGTGTGTGTCGTCATCCCCAGCACAGTGCTGTTGGAGTACGTGAGTGTGTGTCGTCATCCCCAGCACAGTGCTGTTGGAGTACGTGAGTGTGTGTTGTCACCCCCAGCAAGGTGCTGTTGGAGTACGTGAGTGTGTGTTGTCACCCCCAGCAAGGTGCTGTTGGAGTACGTGAGTGTGTGTTGTCACCCCCAGCACAGTGCTGTTGGAGTACGTGAGTGTGTGTTGTCACCCCCAGCACAGTGCTGTTGGAGTACGTGAGTGTGTGTTTGCACAGAGCTGTTGGAGTACGTGAACATGACCCTCTGCTGCCCCCTCATTAGGCACTCAGAGCCTCCACAGACACACACACACACACACACACACACACACACACACACACACACACACACACACACACACACACACACAGCCTCCACAGACACGTTAACAGAGCCCCTGAAGGGGCCTCTAATCCCGCCGCTTAGGGCAGAATTCAGCTGGATGCCCACCCATTTAAGTGACTGACTGGCTCTTTTTGGTTGGCTGGCAGCGACGCTCTCAGGGTGGGCACACAGAGGCAGAGCAAGGGGCTGAGGGCCGTTGTTGTTTGTGTTGTCGTGTGAGAGCCGTTGTTGTTGTAATTGTTGTTTGTGTTGTCAAATTGAAGCCAGAGGAGTGAAATAACTTGGTGAAAGAAGAGGAGAAAAGAACCCTTAACTTGTGTGTGT
>NC_045165.1:3054281-3066781 GCF_900700415.2 Clupea harengus
TGTGTGTGTGTGTGTGTGTGTGTTACCTGTGTCTCATTACTCACGTGTGTGTGTGTGTGTGTGTGTGTGTGTTACCTGTGTCTCATTACTCACGTGTGTGTGTGTGTGTGTGTGTGTGTGTGTGTGTGTGTGTGTGTGTGTTACCTGTGTCTCATTACTCACGTGTGTGTGTGTGTGTGTGTGTGTTACCTGTGTCCGACCGCTGGAGGAGGGACCGCAGGGAGGAGAGGAGAGGAGGGGAGGGGAGGGGAGGGGAGGGGACGAGAAACAAGCCACGGAGCTCGGTGAGATAAATAGCCTGAACATGAGAATACCCATAGATCTGCACAACGGCAAAATGGAGGCTATTGATCTCACAGGCTCCACGCTGTGCTCTGGGGAAAAAAGGGAAATATCTCACAGGCTTGATGCTGTGCTCTGGGGAGAGAGGAGGAAAGCAGACATGACTGAATGTACAGTGTGACGCTCAGGGGTTGGTGTCGGTGAATCCGCTCCTTTCTCTGTCCTTGACTGGGACTTTGACTTACTCAGTGTGTCTTCATGGATCCTTGGTCCCAGGGTTGTGGAGTCGAACATTAACTGGCCCTCTCTGGGTGGAGCGGGAGAGAGCAAGGGGACATAATTTAGCCTGCAGTAAGTGACTCTGCAGAAAGATCATAAAGCAGCGTGATCAATAAGCCACATATATTTAATGGCTGCAGGTGCCCTGCTCCTGGTCCTGCCAGTAAATAAGACTGTCAGACAAACGGAGACCATGGGAGGAGAGGAGACACACACACACACACACACACACACACACACACACACCTAAGTCACTCTGTCTAGGTTATTAAAGTCTGTCTGCTCTGGCCTTGCAGCCCCCAAAACACACTCACACACTCGCACACTCACACAGTCACACACTTGCACACACACTCGCACACACAACACACACACACACACACACTCGCACGCGCACACACACACTTGCACACTCACACACTTGCACACACACAGATTCAACATCTCAGAGGATACTGCGCTTGAGCAGGGATCCAACCTCTTCAGATTCAACATTTCAGAGGATACTGCGCTTGAGCCGGGATCCAACCTCACAGAGAGGGAAACAAACTCCTGAGTTTTATTAACTTTGAATGCAGACCCAGTGCCAGAGGTGAGTTATTCAGCTCCATGAAGGATAAGGAGAAATGCATTCTTCCCATTTGTGTCCTTTTGCACTTAACGACGTTGAGGCAGCGGGCTGGACAGGAAGCAGAATCCCAATTTAAAAGAGAAAGACGGCCTGCTTGGCTGACTTCATGGGAAAGAAACGGCAAACAAACCTCTTTTCTCCGAGTTTTTCCCGACTATCTCAGGATCTTGCAATAACCCTTATCCTGTTGAGATGGCGATACAAATCAAGACTTTTCTCTTTAAATGTGTCCTTAAGATGGCCAGGACAGGTGAAGAGGTACACCAGCGGAGGTCGCGGAAGGTCACAGTTAACCTGACTCCCCTTGGAACGGGTCAGCATCTCAGATCAGACCGACCGCCTTTATCACGGAGAACAATCAGTCCTTTCTCTCACCTGTCCGAACGGAGGGGGGGAGGCAAGGGAGCAGACAGGGAGGGGAAGGAGAGAGGGAGGGGAAGGAGAGAGGGAGGGAATTAAAGAGGTCAGAGGAAGGAGAAAGAGAGAGAGAGAGGAAGTGAGAGAGAGAAGGACGTGGGAGAGAATGATTGAGAGAGAGAGGGAGAGATAAAGGGTGAGAGCGAGAGTGAGCGAGAGAGAGAAAGAGAGGAAGAGAGAGGAAGGGAGAGTGAGAGAGAGAAAGGGAGGGAAGAGAGTAATTGAGAGAGATGGATCGAGAGAGTTACAAAGAGAAAGAGAGAGCAAGTGAGAGAGACAGAGATAAAGGGTGATAGAGAGAGAGAGAGAGAGAGAGAGAGAGCACAAGCTGTGGTGTGTGTACCAGCAGCATTTAAAACCTCTCTCTACTCATCCATGAACAACAGATGGCCAATGAACCGCCGGTTCCCCCGCGATCTAATTGGCAGACAGCGGCGTGTGGGCGGATCCCTGGGCCAGGCTCAGGGCAGCGGGCCTCCATTGTATCGGAACTGTAAACAGGCAGTGATGTAATGTCTCATCTACCGCCCCACACAGCCCCTAAACTGGAGCCGATGTCTCATCTACACCCCTGAACTGGAGCCGATGTCTGCATCGCAGCTCAGCTGTGCCCTTCACGCCTGCACAGGAAGACCCAGCAGCTGTCGGATAAAGAGCCTGCGCCACGTTTGGCAGTGCCACCCTGAGAGTGTGACTGTGTGTCGTGTGACTTTGACTGACGTTCTGGCGCAGATCAGCAGCCATTGACAGCAGGCTGAATTATTGATGGTGTTGGCTGCGGGTTTGAAAATGGCGTGAGAAGATGATGGATTTGTAATTGAGGCCCTGCGGGAGGCTGGTGCTCATGCATAATGCATAATGCATGGCCAGAGACATTCCACAGGCTGCGTTCCAGCACGAGGGGCTCTAGCACGAGGGGTTCAGCACGAGGGGTTCAGCACGAGGGGTTCAGCACGAGGGGCTCCAGAACGAGGGCTGCGTGGGCCGGATCTGATGGCGAACAGGTAGAGGCTGGAGGCTGGAGGCTGGAGACTGTGCTGTGGGACTGGAGACTGTGCTGTGGGGCTGGAGGCTGGAGGCTGGAGGCTGGGCCGCAGATGGAGCGAGAGCCGAGGACGCATTCACAGTTCCCGCTATGTTTACTCCGGCGATGACCTCATCTGCGCCTGTCCGTCGTATCTAGGACATGATCTGCTATATTGGGCCGACCTGAGCGTCAGCCTTATGCACTCGTCCAATAGCAGGACTGCTTTCCAGCGTTACGTAACCCTTTGTTTGCGTTGCCACGGAAGCTATGAGATGTCATGTTCATGCTACTGCGTGGTAGCGCACATAGCAGAGGATCATGGTGTTTATTTGTGGAGATAAGCATTGCGTACCGAGTCACACACACACACACACACACACACACACACACACACACATCGCGTACCGTTGCTCCTCGCTCCTCATTCTTGTGACACTTCATTCTTTACATTACCCAGCCAGCCACTGTGAAATGTGTGTGTGTGTGTAAAAAATGTGTGTGTGAAAAATGTGTGTGTAAAAATACACCGCCTCGGCCTTGGCGGCACAGGAGGCTGCCTGCTGTAACACAATGTCCCTGAATAATCCTAACCCTCTTCCACAACCCACTATAGACCTGTCTATCAAGCAGCCCACTATAGACCTGTCTATCAAGCAGCCCACTATAGACCTGTCTATCAAGCAGGGTTTTAAGTAGGTGTATTGAAACCCTCACCAGGTTGCATCTGAGGCTGGCATGGATCCAAATAACTGGGGTTTGTGAGTTCACTGTAATAAACTGGCCTGGGAGGTAATACACAGGGTGAATGTAATTCAATGGAAGTCAAGACAAATGTACTTGTTCATGTTCGTTAGCTAGCGAGCTAATTGTTCATGTTCGTTAGCTAGCGAGCTAGTTGTTCATGTTCGTTAGCTAGCGAGCTAGTTGTTCATGTTCGTTAGCTAGCGAGCTAGTTGTTCATGTTCGTTAGCGAGCGAGCTAATTATTTATGTTCGTTAGCTAGCCAGTTCATCTTAGGCTAGCAAGAACATTGTCACAATTGTAAACTTGCTACTGGTACTCTGGTTGGTGTGTGTGTGGTTTCAGGGGGGAGGATGTGTGAGGTATGAGGTTGGCTGGTGTGTGTGTGTGGTGAGGGGGGCTGGTGTGTGTCTGGTTTAGGGAGTACATGTGTGTTCTCTGACGAGATTTACTGAGGCAGGATAGTGGGACACTCATAACAAACACACACACACACACACACACACACACACACACACACAGACACACACACACATACACGCACACACACACCACACACACACACACACACACACACACCACACACCACACACACACACAACACACACACACACACACACACACACATACACACACACACACACACACACACACACACACACACACACACACACACACACACACACTGGCCTATTGGCTCCAGTCTTCTCTGTCCTACATCTGTGGACAAGCCCAGTAACAGCGAGGGAAGGCAGGTCTATTATTAGACCGACCCTGGATACCTAGAAGCGTGTGTGTGTGGGTGTGTGTGTATGTAGGTATGTTTGTGTGTGTGTGTGTGTGTGTTTCAATGTGTGTATGTATGTAGGTATGTCTGTGTGTGTTTACATGTGTATCTGTGTCTGTGTGTGTTTGTGTGTGTCTATGCATTTATCTGTGTGTGTGTGTGTGTGTGTGTGTGTCTCCATGTGTGTATGTATGTAGTTATGTTTGTGTGTTGGTGTGTATGTTCATGTGTGTTTACGTGTGTATCTATGTGTGTGTTTGTGTGTGTGTTTGTGTAAGCATTTATCTGTGTGTGTGTATGCATGTAGGTATGTTTGTGTGTTGGTGTGTATGTTCATGCGTGTTTACATGTGTATCTGGGTGTGTTTATATATGCATGTGTGCGTGTGTGTGAGAGAGAGAGAGAGAGAGAGAGAGAGAGAGAGAGAGAGAGGGAGAGAAGGAAGGGAATAGGTTGTTGTTAACTGGTGTCTGTGGTCTTAAGTAGAGAGATGCAACCTTACAGACACACACACACACACTGTCTGTACAGAGATGTAATTTTACAGACACACACACACACACACAGATGTAACCTTACAGACATCCTCCTCGTTTGGCTGGTTAGCAGCGGGGTCTCCTCCTACGTTAGGGATCCTTGGCCTGTCTCCTGGCTACACATACTCATGGCTACACACACACTCCTGGCTACACACACTCATGGCTACACACACTCATGGTCTCCAGTAATTAAGCCCTCGGAAGGTTCCCGGTGTGGGCGGTGGGTTTTAGGCCGCTGTGGATCTCCTCTGTGAAGTCCTAATGAGTCGTTTAGGCAGGAGTGTGTGTGTGTGTGTGTGTGTGTGTGTGTGTGTTTACCTAATGATCAGTTTTTTAAAGCAGCACATGAAAGCAGCAAAATGTAGACTGTCTGGTCGCTGGAACCTTTCCGGCCTCAATCAAAAATGTACTATAGACTATACTATCTACTCTAATACACACTCCTCTACTCTAATACACACTCCTCTCCTCTAATACACACTCCTCTACTCTAATACACACTCCTCTCCTCTACTACACACTCCTCTACTCTACTCCTCTCTGCTCCCCTGCTCTGGCCAGCGTGCCCATATTCGGGCTGAGGAGTTGGCTGCCTCCCCAGCAACATCAGCAGCTGTACTCTCTCTATTTACCTCAGGGCTGTGTGAGTGTATGTGTGTGTGTGTGTGTGTTTAAGTGTGTGTGTGTGTGTGTGCATATTTGTGTCTCCGTTTATGACTGTGTGTGTGTGTGTGTGCATGAAAGGGAGATTCTGTGTGTATGTGTGTCAGTGGGGGCATATATCTATGTGTTTATTTGTGTCTGTGTCTGTGTGTGTGTGTGTGTGTGTGTGGAGATTACTCTCAAAGCTGGTCTGAGTGTGTCTGATGTCATGGCGTGCTTGAATAGATGCCACCCAGCTGTGTGTGATTGGGACCTGTATTATCTACATACCATTATGTGCAGTGTGTGATTAGGACCTGTATTGACTGGGTATTATCTGCATTGCATTATTTGCAATTTATGATTGGCTCTGTGTAGTTTGGGCACCGTGCGTGATTGGCTGTGTGTCGATTGGGCACTGTATATGATTGGCTGTGTGTAGTTTGGGCACCGTGTATGATTGGCTGTGTGTCGATTGGGCACTGTGCGTGATTGGCTGTGTGTCGATTGGGCACTGTGCGTGATTGGCTGTGTGTCGATTGGGCACTGTATATGATTGGCTGTGTGTCGATTGGGCACCGTGCATGATTGGCTGTGTGTCGATTTGGCACAGTCTGGGACAATATCAGCTGTGCATGAATTTCATCTGTGTTCATTGGGTGTGTCCTCTGTTTGGCATCATGTGACGTGTATGATTTGCCCTGTAGTCATGGGGATATTACAGTATCTCTGTTTGGCATTATGGGCTGTCTCCTATTGGCCGCTGCATACTCATTGGATATTACAGTATCTCTGTTTGGCATTATGGCCTGTCTCCTATTGGCCGCATACTCATTGGATATTACAGTATCTCTGTTTGGCATTATAGGCTGTCTCCTATTGGCCGCATACTCATTGGATATTACAGTATCTCTGTTTGGCATTATGGGCTGTCTCCTATTGGCCGCATAGTCATTGGATATTACAGTATCTCTGTTTGGCATTATAGGCTGTCTCCTATTGGCCGCACACTCATTGGACAACCCATGGCACCCCCAGGACCGTACTCACTGGACAATGCAAGACATTATCTGCCGTGTGTGAGTTGCCCTATATGATGTGGCATTATCTCCATGGTGATATCAGCTGTGTATCACTGGCAAAGTTCTCAGTGGGCATGGCCAGTGCCATTATCGGCTGTGTATGGAGTTCTCAGTGGGCATGGCCTGTGCCATTATCGGCTGTGTGTGATTTCCCTAATGATCACGGGGTAGGATATGAAAGGGCAGTATCTGTACCTTACAGTCATTGGCTGTTATCTGTGTGGCATTCTGAGCTGTGTATGATTTGCCTCACAGTCATTGGCTGTTATCTGTGTGGCATTGTGAGCTGTGTATGATTTGCTTCACAGTCATTGGCTGTTATCTGAGCTGTGTATGATTTGCCTCACAGTCATTGGCTGTTATCTGTGTGGCATTGTGAGATGTGTATGATTTGCCCCTGTACTAGTTGACTACAGCAAGTGGCTTTATCTGCTCCTTGTGACTGTAGGCCTGTGTTGTGTGTGCTGATGTGTGTGTGTGTTGATGTGTGTGTGTGTGTGTGTGTGTTGTGTGTGTTGATGTGTGTTGGTGTGTGTGTGTGTGTGTGTGTGTGTTTGTTGTGTGTGTTGATGTGTGTGTGTGTTTTGAGTGTTGTTGATGTGTGTGTGTTGTGTGTGTGTGTGTGTTGATGTGTGTGTGTGTGTCAGGCAGCTGTCGGGTAAGAGAGCGCGGCCGTCTCTCTTGTCTCTAAGTGCCTGTGCTTCAGTGACCCACTGACTGAGGCTGAGGTGTCTGGGACAGCAGCCAAGGCTGTAGACTCTGCGGTTTCTCCTCTTAAGGTTGATGGGGTGGATCTCTCACGCCTCCACCCCTGGACACATGTGCTACAGTATCTGTGCTAGCCTCCACCCCCGGACACATGTGCTATCTGTGCTAGCCTCCGCCCCCGGACACATGTGCTATCTGTGCTAGCCTCCGCTCCCTGACACATGTGCTATCTGTGCTAGCCTCCTCTCTCTGACACATGTGCTATCTGTGCTAGCCTCCTCCCTCTGACACATGTGCTATCTGTGCTAGCCTCCTCCCTCTGACACATGTGCTATCTGTGCTAGCCTCCTCCCTCTGACACAAGTGTTACAGTATCTGTGCTAGCCTCCGCGCTCTTACACAAGTGTTACAGTATCTGTGCTAGCCTCCGCGCTCTGACACAAGTGTTACAGTATCTGTGCTAGCCTCCTCTCTGAAACATGTGCTATCTGTGCTAGCCTCCGTGCTCTGACACAAGTGTTACAGTATCTGTGCTAGCCTCCGCGCTCTGACACAAGTGTTACAGTATCTGTGCTAGCCTCCTCTCTCTGACACATGTGCTACAGTATCTGTGCTAGCCTCCTCTCTGACACATGTGCTATCTGTGCTAGCCTCCACCCTCTGACATATGTGCTATCTGTGCTAGCTCGACATCCGTGCCAGGAGTTTGAGCTCTTGTCTTGTCCTGTGTCCTAATCACAGTTTCTGAACTTTGGATAGTTATGTTCTTGTCTTTTGCGAATAATGTGTTGTCTCCTCCTGTATGCACACACAGCTGCTGTTTGGGATGGCTCTGGTCTTGATACTGGTTCGATCTGATCCAGTGTTAGGTGCAGCGGGGGTGACATATATTTCTTATTAGTGTTAGTTATGCTCTAGGTGTGATTTTAAACCCTTTCATTTTTCCAACTACAGTAATTTAGCAGAAGGTTAGGATTTCCCTCAAGCAGGAGTTCACAGTGGAGAGTGCTGTGCTGTGCAGTACTGTTGGTGCCCTGGGGGAACTGAACCAATGGCACAGAGAAGCTGATTCTGAAACAGATCTGGGCCAGAGTCACTGGATCTGTGTCAGAACTGGGTCGGATGCATTCTAGAATCAGAACTGGGTCGGATGCATTCTAGAATCAGAACTGGGCCGGATGCATTCTAGAATCAGAACTGGGCCGGATGCATTCTAGACTCAGAACTGGGCCGGATGCATTCTAGACTCAGAACTGGGCCGGATGCATCAGAGAGGATTGAGGAGGATGCATTCTAACAACACAACTGGTTCGGATGCATCCTAGACTCAGAAGTACCATCTTATTCGCATGATTCTTATTTGCTTTTGGCTAAGGTAACCTACCGAAAGGTTCAGTTCACTGTGAGTTGCTGGAGAGAAGAATGAAACCCAAAATCCGTTTCTGACCGTCTTCTCCCTTTTGTCTTTTCTCCTATGGCTTTGTTGTTGTATTGCTATAGAAACGAGTGGATCATAAATCTGTTGTTTTGATTGTATTGTGTGTACTGTCATGTTGTAACTTGATGTCTAGCTGAAACTCAGAGTTCACTGCTATTTTATCTAAACCTCTTCCTCCTTCTCCGCTCCTCTGTGTGCAGATCTCACAGATGGTTCCAGAAGGAAACCGCGAGGGGTTGACCGAAGCTGCGCTGAACCGCTATAACGCAGACCGGCCGACGACCCACAGCACCCCCGCCCCTCCAGCGCCCCCCCCAGTCACCACAGCGCCCTCTAGTGGCACATCTGCTGCCGCCTCCTTCTTCGCCAGGTAGGCCTCTCCAGTCTCTAGTGTTTCCTTATCGCAGTGCAGTTGGCCCAGGGCTGGCCCGCGTCCTATACATCAGTCAACGGTACAAGACAGCTGTAAGCAGGGTGGCGTCTTAATTCAAGTGTTGCTTTCTCCAGTAGTCTCTTTCTTCTTGAGAATTCACAGTAGCATCTGTGATCAGATCACCAGATGCAGATCAGCGCATTATCAAATCATTCCAAAAAACAGTTTTTGCTGTTTTGTCATTGTGGATTATTGTGTTTTTTGTGAATTTAATTGAATCCATTTTAAGATGGAAACACAACCAAATGTGGAGAAAAAGGGTCTGAAACCTCTGAATGCACTGGAGTGAGTGTGTGTGTGTGTGTGTGAGTGTGTGTGTGTGTGTGTGTGTGTGTGTGTGTGAGTGGAGGACAGAGGAGATGAAGAGAGGAGGAGAAGAGTGGAGGAGAGAGGAGGAGGGGAGGAAACCAGAATGAGCTTGCAGCGTGTGAAGGCCAGTGGAATGTGACCCATGTTGAGTGAAGGGAAGGGAGAGGTGAATGTGTGTGTGTGTGTGTGTGTGTGTGTGTGTGTGTGTGTGTGTGTGTGTGTGAGTGTGTGTGTGTGTGTGTGTATATGTGTGTGTGTGTGAGTGTGTGTGTGTGTGTGTGTGTGTGTGTGTGTGTGAGTGTTTTGCTGTTGCTGCTGGTGTTGTGCTGTCAGTAGCTGTTTGCACTGCAACCCTGAACGTATCTAGACACGACCCGGAGGAACTGTATGTGAGAACACAAATGCCTGAATGAGTTGGACTGGACATTAAAAACTTTACTCTGCCAGCTCCCTAGTACAAAGTCTGTTATGTCCAATGGATCCCATGTGTGAATAGAGCAGGTCATTGTCTGGAGAATCCACAGCAGACGAGTTGGCATGTTGATGACACCCCTTGCCTTAAGGCTGTCTTCACTAACAAGTTGCTAAAACAAATTACATAAACTTGCAGTCACAGATTTTTTGCTACCAAGACCTACCACACCTGGCTACCAAGCACAATCATCTAGCTACCTAGCACAACCACCTGGCTACCTAGCCCAATCATCTGGCTACCTAGCACAATCATCTAGCCACCTAGCACAATCATCTGGCTACCTAGCCCAATCATTTGGCTACCTAGCACAATCATCTAGCTACCTAGCACAGCCACCTAGCTACCTATCCCAATCATCTGGCTACCTAGCACAGCCACATAGTTACCTAGCACAATTATCTAGCTTCCTAGCACAATCATCTTTCTACCTAGCACAACCACCTAGCTACCTATCCCAATCATCTGGCTACCTAGCACAGCCACCTGGCTACCTAGCACAGCCACCTAGTTACCTAGCACAATTATCTAGCTTCCTAGCACAATCATCTTTCTACCTAGCACAACCACCTAGCTACCTAGCACAGCCACCTAGCTACCTAGCCCAATCATCTGGCTACCTAGCACAATCATCTAGCTACCTAGCACAGCCACCTAGCTACCTATCCCAATCATCTAGCCACCTAGCACAACCACCTGGCTACCTAGCACAACCACCTAGCTACCTAGCGATAAACTGAAAGGGCAACTCCCGATGATGTCCGGACCTGATTCTCTGGACATTATCCGGAGTTCATTTGAGAGTCATCTGCAGACTCATGTCACATCAAGACACATGGCTGCTCCTTTTCATGTGGGTAAATTGGCACATTATATACACACAAGAGTGCACAGAAGCATACGCTGATGTAATTACATCATAAAGTAGCCCTGGTTGTGTGTGTTGCCTGGTTGTGTGTGTAGCCCTGGTTGTGTGTGTAGCCCTGGTTGTGTGTGTTGCCGCAGAGGCAAGCCTCCGTCTGCATGTGTGTATGTGCCTTTGGAGTGGAGAGGAGAAAAGATGAGAGGCCGCTTCAGGGGTCCACACAGTATAGTGTAAGACATTTGGAGTATGTGGATTATGTAAGCGGACAGTAGCCCGGGCCTTTGTTGGGATATTAAACGTGCTCTGAAAACTCCCTTTATGAAGGGATCTCCATTTAAAGCCTAAAACAAGATTTTAGTTTTTCAGTGTTTTTTTTTTGTTGCCGTTGTTTGGAAACGTGGGAAATCTCAGGAGGCAGACTCCACTCTTCCTTCTTCCCTGGGTGTGTGTGTGTGTGTGTGTGTGTGTGTGTGTGTGTGACCCTAGGTGTTGGACCGAGGACCCTAGAGTCTTCTGTGGGGACTAGGGTTCCAAATAGACCCTCTGAGCATTCTTGTTGCTGCTCTCCCACCCCTGCATGGTTCTCAGTTCTCATACGAAGGCAGCTCCGGTTCTGTTCACTGGTTCTGTACCCTAGGGAACCTCTCGGATTAGGAGACTCAGGTGGGGAGTACGCGGAACATAGAACGTTCCGAATAGAACCTTTTAAAAAGAATAGAACAATGTCTTAAAAGGACCAAATACAGTAAGTCGTCGTCCACCCCCCCCCCCCCCCCCCCTTTTAACGTTTTGTTCTTCAGGAGACTGAGAGAAGGCAGGAGGCCGTAGATTAGGGGGCTTTTATCTGGCCTGCAGGAGAGGAGTGAGAGCGAGGAGGAGGTGCAGAGGAGCGGGAGATAGCAGGAGACGAATGGTCATCCTGAAATCCCCACCGCCCTGCATGTTCTCCAGAGCCTCGTGTAAATCAATCCTTCCTCGGGAGACAGAGCTCAGGCTTTTATTTATAACGCAGATTGCAGCTGTGTTGGTGAGATCTCTCTATCTCAAAAACACCCCCCAGCGCCCCCGCCCTCAGCTGTATAACTCATCCCTGTGTGTGTGTGTGTGTGCGTGTGTCTCTGTGTGTGTGTGTGTGTGTCTGTGTGTGTGTGTGTGCGTGTGTCTGTGTGTCTGTGTGTGTCTGTGTGTGTGTGTGTGTGTGTGTGTCTGTGTGTGTGTGTCTGTGTGTCTGTGTGTGTGTGTGTGTGTGTGTGTGTGTGTGTGTGTGTGTGTGGAGAGACGCCAGAGCCTCGGAGCCCACGGGACATATTTCACCCTGCAACACTATGCACATAATCAGCCATAATTAACTGCAGGAGCTCCATAGGTCAGGCCACGTGCAGCCAAGGGTAATTATACGACAGCAAAGCACAGTCCTGAAGTTTTACGATGCCAATACGCATGTCATGAATTTTCCTGGAAAAGGTGATGTGTATTTGTGAGGTCGGTATGTTATTCAGGGTCTGTAGGTATTTCAGTGTTATATTTAGGAATGAGTTATTTCAAAACCATATGCTACTGTCTGAAGGCATCAGAGAGAGTCAACTTCTCTTCTGGATCAGTACCAACTAAAGCACTCCAAAGCTGCGGAGAGGAAGAAGCAGTCACTCTCGAATGGGTGTCGTGTGTGTGTGTGGTGTGTGTGTGTGTGTGTGTGTGTGTGTGTGTGTGTGTGTGTGTGTGTGTGTCGTGTGGATTTCTTTCATTTATCGAGAGGGGGTGTCAGCGTTGCCTATAGCGACTGGGTTCATGTAAAGCATTGTGGAACATCCTCACATCTTCTTCCGAGGTGTCTTACCTAAAGCCCTC